>NC_056734.1:571568084-571595584 GCF_019279795.1 Protopterus annectens | reverse complement strand
ACATGCATACGTAGGCACTGCAGAAATAGCCTGAACTACTGAGTTTTTCTGAGGGGGGGGGGGTATTTTTGCTTTACAAATTATGACTGGCTCTCCCATCCAGTAACAGGATAAAGAGAAGCCCTTCCCAATTGCCACATTTTAATTTCCAGGTTTTCAGGTTTCCTCACTGGGCTTCACAAGTCATTCATACAAGCACCGTTTCCAGTAAGACCAAATGTGGACCAGCAGGCACTCAAATCCATAAAAAGACTGGTACCTACTGCAATCCTAGTGTCGGCCAGCCTTATTTCCTTGATTTACATTAAGCCCATTAAGGTTACTGCTGATGTCCTCCAGGTCACCCTTTGAGTCAGTGCCTTCAAGATCAGCCTTTGAGTCAGTGCCTTCACGGTCAAACTTTGAGTCGACTGGTGATTCATTCTTTAAAAGGTTTCAGTGTCAGCCATTTGGGATTGATCCTGTTGATTCAGGATATGGCATCAGTCTTCAAAACAATTTTGTAGTCTCAGCTGCATCAACCACACTTTGTGATTGCAAAGACTTTCATCTCCACCCAAAACATAACTTTGGCTACTGGTCATCTCTATGATCATGCCAGAGGGATCAGTGTGCAGTACTCCCTTTTACTGCCTTTGGAACAAGCACAATTAAAGGCTGATGGGAAGCACAAGTGCAAAAAGAGACACGAGGACTCCCTGCCGTGGGCTTTCATGCCAGGTTCTCCATAAGGACGTGGACATCAATTCCCCACCATTCCACCAAATGACTCAAGTTCTGTGAGGGTCTACAGATAAGAAATACAGGCTGACAGCCAGAAAAGCCCATGAATTCTCTTCAGTATATCCTGCAAGAGTACTTCCGCATGGCTGGTGAATTGGACACCATGGAGTTTACTGTTTTCACACCTTTTCAAGCATAGCCGGCCTTAGGCATAGGCCAACTAGGCAGCCGCCTAGGGCGCCGCTCTAACAGGGTCACTTTTCCAGTATTTATTTAATGTAGTTAGACCAGGATGGGGGCACCGGGTGGTGTAGTGGGGGGCATCATGGAGCCCTTTTGCCTAGGGCACCAGTTGACCTAAGGCCGCTCCTGTTTTCAAGGAGGAAGAACAAAACTCTCCTGCCACTCAGACTAGATTTGCTAGACTGAGTCTCGAAAGCCATATTTCACCATTTCAGTGGCAGCCCTTTAATGCCTCCTACTCAGCACAGGTCTCATATCCATCCCTCAAAGACTTCTGGGCAGTAAATAGCTTTGGAAGAAAGTTTATGAATCTTCCAGGTTTATCCTGCAGGCAAAGAAACATCTGTCATATATGCTGCCTTTCCACTGGGAGATGGCTGATGAAAATGACATCAATAACAATTACTTTATGTATTTTTAGTTAGTATTAGACTTGAAAACAGACAGAAAAAAAGAGTTCCTCTGATTCAGCTAAGATGCCAGTGATGCATCTAACTAGGGAGTATAAACCTAAAAGAATCACTCATGCTAACACATTCAAGGAAGATACAATAGTAGTCTGTATGCAGTTATAATGCAACCCACTAAACCTGAAAACAGCCTAGCAGGTGTGGGTGTGCAGGAGAACAGTTCAATCCATCCTTGACAGGTCTTGCAACTCAAATTTAACCGTTGGAAACAGGATACACAGACGACAGACAATGAGTGAGAGAGAGCGAGCGAAAGAGAAAAAAGCAGCGCCAGGATGAGTTTGAGATGATCATCCTTCATCTGGGGCACGTGAGTCATGGGGAACAGGAACCAAACTACAGATTCTCAGAGCAGTACAAATTGTTTCCAACAAAATAAATGGGGGATGGAAAGGGTGTGTACTCAACATCAAGGTGACCAAGTCAGTAGATGAGGATTTTAACGCCTCTGCTCACAGGAACATACATACATACATACATACACACAGTTTCCAAACTTTGTGACTATGGTTGTTTAAATTGGGTTAAAAGTTAAAGGGAAGGCATGTTTTAAACTCACAGCACAAAAAAGTTCAAATGGCAGTGTGAGTGAATATGTATTACAGATATCAAACACTTAAATTTCATAAGTGGGCAAGTAAATACAAGAACACCAAATCTGAAAACGCTTGTTGGTCTTTTCCAAGGGAACAAGCCCTCAGCACTATGAGGAAATGACAATCTGGTTGGCAGACTGGGAGTGCAATACTGGTGAGGAGATGGGGAGGAATGGGGGCTTCTAGCATGCTAGCAGACTGTAACTACATAGGAAGAAGGGTACCTAGCACAGCACATGGGATTAAGGGAACCCAATGTAAGCTATCAGAGCAAGTTCCACAGGTAAAATAAGAAGCCATGAGTTCTAGTACATGTCAAAGTCTTGGGGTTAGATGTTTTAAATGCAACCAAGAGAAACAAAGGTCTCAGGAAGCAGCATGCAGTGGTGGGTTGTCTACAACACTAAATTATATATTCGAAGTTTCAAAATTTTGAAACTCATATGTTCGATAACATATGAGCGAAACTTGAAACCTCGAATATATAATAAAAAAAGTAAAAAACACAAACACACCTATCTTAATGCTCTGAGCAGGGAGCACCCCCCCACCCCCCCCTACTTAAATATACCAACTCTTAGACCGCACTTCAGTGCAGAAAAGGCAAATGTTCCCATTCTGCACGTACACAGCCCTTGCCTTTCATCTTCGAACTTTTCAAAGTTCAATCATATGGTGTCGACCATATGATATTCGAACTTTGAAATATTCGGCAATTAATAGGGACCTGTCTACAACTAAGGTACCAGACTACAAGATTCTCTATCCAATCCTGGTGGAAAGAGACTACTGTCAAGACGGTTGCAGCCTAAAATATAACCATTGTTAAGCCTGTAGTGATAGAGGAGCAACACTTGGCTGGGCAGTCCATTCCTGTTAGGGTATTGGAAGGGGCACCTTTTCGAAGTGTGACTGGTCAGAATTTGGCTGACTGGGAAGGGGGGGAGCAAGCAGGTGGCTGTGTTCGAGTACATCTCAACTGAGATCCTAATAGGGGATGAATCTGTAACCATTTGTATACAAATGTACTGCACTGTCAACACAGCCAGACATGAAGACAAACATGCAGAAAGAGTAGCAGTAGGGAGATCCAGCTGAGACTCATACCATCAACCAGGGGTGGTGATGTAACTACTTCAGAGGGTTAGGTGATCAACAGTAGTTGACCAGGAACTGTGCCACATAAGTTGAAGGGTACTGAGCATCCCTTCGAAGGGACTGCCTAAAAGGCAGAGGAAGGTGGTAACAGACATCCTGAATAAGACACCACACCTCTTCTGGAAGAGGAGGTGGGGAGAGTCACAGACAAGGAACTGACAGGCTCAGTTCTCAGACCCTATCTTTATAGAACTTTAGGGAGGAAGCCCCTGATCTTCAAAAGGTAGAGTGTGCCTGGATTCCAAGATGGCTGCATTCTGAAGAGTAATTTGATCAGAGCTTTGCTAATTTGAAAAAGAAAAAAGCTGTAAAAAGCCAGTAAAAACTAAAAAAATTGGGTGAAAAATCAGTTACTGGTTAGTCATCCTATTGCCTGGATGCCAGCAATGAAGAAATCTAGAGAAACTGTGGTGGGGAAGAGTCTTGCAGCTTTTCAGCAAAATGCAGTTCAGATTTCAGCTTTGGTACAACAGATTGCTTCCAGTAACTGAGGGGGAAAAATAAAATGCATTCACAGCTGGAGCAATTCTGTATTTGAGCTAGGTTCCTCAATGGTCTATTGAACTGGGCCATAATGGGAGGAATACATAAAATTAAATGACAAAAGGCTGGAAACAAGTGTTAAGCAGATATTCAGATGAGCTGAAAAAACTGCAGAAATCAGATGACATGGAGGAATGACTGGCTGAGCAAGGCTTCTCCACCCAAGCAGTTTCAAGCAATTGTGATTAGAAGACAGGGCATGTAGAAAAAACTAGAAATTTTCTGACTGCATTCATTTTATAAAAGTACAAATACGTAACTGGACTGTATTCTAGAGCAGGACTTATTAACAGAAAGGGTGTGTCTGTGTGTGTCTATGTGCGTTTCAAATTGGCAATGAGAAAAAAGTCAAGACCTATAGTAGTAAAGAAACAGTAATTCTAGCAGAAAGAGTTGCTCCTGACAAAACTTGTGGCAGACAGGAAAAGTATTCACAACAGAGTAAAGTGCTTGCAGAAAATGATTATTCAGTGTACACAGGATTGCCAGATTTCTAGTGGGGCAGGTAGAGACACACACAAAAAAAAGTCCTTCACGCTAAGTGAAGACCCAAAAAAAAAAAGTTTTTCATGCGGAACAGCAGGCAGTTCTGTATTAAACATAAGAAGTTCCGCTTTTTTGATTGGCTCGTATCGCAGTATATCAGCCAATCAAAAAAAATCACACAGCAGAGCCTCTTCTGTTCAATGTGGAACAGCCCGCTGTTCCGCATTGAACAGAAGTGGCTCCACTTTGCGATTTATGATTGGCATGTATGCCGGTATACAAGCCAATCAAAAATTACAAAGCGGAGGCTGTTTCGCCAGGATTTTAAACCAGCAGTGCGGGAATCGGGATTGGGCTGCTGATCTCGGGGCAGTCCCGCTCAAATAGGGACATCTGGCAACCCTGACTGTACACCATGCAGAAAACAAGTGAGTTCATTCCTGCAATCAGGATTCAAGTTACTATATCCAGCTGTTTTAATTTTTTTTCCCCTGGAGAATCAAAGATTATAGCATCTGCTACAACAATTTGCACCTTAATCTTTTATCAAGAAAGCTCTTACGCTTTACTATTTATAGTTTAAAATTATCCAGTTGTTTCAACTATTTGACCATTCATTATAAAATTGCATGGCCAAAACATTATGGTGTATGTTTCTATATTACCGGTACTCTTTGGATATCATTGTGAACTCGTTTCCCCAAGTTGTGCCTACAAATAGTCACTACTGATCAGTGCACCACCCCTGTAAACAAATATACAAAAAATAAAAATGAAAGATAATTTGGATGCAGAATGGGCTAAAGAAAAAATGTTTAGCCAGCAAGCTGAAGGGGGGCTTTTTTCCTCATTTTACTGACAATAATGAAATCCAAAGAGAAAACTTGCCAGTGACACCCTTTACATTATTCCAAAGGAAATGACCAGGCAACAAGAAAGCCTAGGATACGACTAAAAAACTAGAAATACCTTCAACTTGAACCAGAGACCAGTGCTGGGTGGTCTAGATGATGACGATCAGCAATAATGTGAAAGTAAGAAAAAAATATATAAAGTGTCATTTCCAGAAGATGCAGCTAGGGCAGGAGAACTGTGCTTCCGCAAGAAGTAGCTAAACAAAACTGAAAGTTGCTGATTGTGTTAAATTGGTGAGAGGGCTCTAAAGCATAATTCCTACTTCGTCATTAATGTTTCGAAGGACAATGAAGAGACTGAAGATGTAACTACAAGTAAAAAGAAGCTTTTGATTCAAGTAAAATGTAATAAATGCCAAAGTAATCTGCACATTATATTGTGAAGTAGTTTTGTATAGCATGCAGGAGTATTTTAAATGTGAGATGGGAAGGGGGAGGGAGTGGTGGGAGTCTCCTCAGTGACTGCTGTTTATGCTAGTAATATTAAAGAAAGAAACCACTTTTTCTTGCCTATAACGTATCCATGGTACATACTGTAACAAGAAAAATTCTGGAAATGTTGGGATTTTGGTCTGCTTGAGGGTAGGGATGGAGATATAAATGTGTAGTGCCCATGTGTGTATTAAAATATAATATCTTCACTTTTCTTATACAGGTTGAGTACAGACTAATGTTCTAAATTTACACCGCAAAATTTTCAAAAGCAAATAGGCTAGGAAATGAAAAGCTAAAAATTGTAGCTCTCCAGTACTTGAAAAGTACTGTTGTCCAACACCCCCCCCCCTCATTAACAAGTACCAACAGTTGCAGATGATAAACATTTGTAGGTTAATACTATGCTATTGATATAGGAAAACCATTAGTAGCTTAGGAGGCGTTACTCCACGTTGGAGGCACCCATTAACATGACTAATGTAGACCTAGTTTCAACCACTTCTAATGAGGGGACCAAGTATTGGAGTGTATTTAAGATTGCCCACCCATTTGTAAAAGTTACACTTTAAGAGGATCAGGCAGCTACTTTGCTTAATATCCAATGGAAGTCTATTCCTTAAGAGGGATACTCTGAGATATATTTCAAGCCAGCAGGTCCAACTTGGTGGAAGTCAAGATCACTTTAACATGTGATTAGAGTGTCATGAGTTTTGCAGATGTGCAGATCATCAAACAAGACTGGAGCCTTCAAGGTGCTGCAGGCTTGACAGAGGTCACCTCTAAAAGTCCATATGAAACAAAAGAGACAGTGTTTAAAGGCAGTCTGAGTAGCTCAAGATGACTTACCCTTGATTACCTTAGTGAAAAAATTCTACAGTCTTACGCTGGGTCATACGTTTAGACAAATACATACATATAAAAGAAACCATTATACTCTATTACGGACCTGATGAGAGAGAAGGAAGGGATAACTTCCTTAGAACTTGAAGAAATACCCACAGTGATTAGTCTGGCTAGGTAAAAGGATTTCCCAACAGTAGACACATGGTGATCAAAGGATAGTTCACTGTCAATAAAAGTGTCAAAGTCCTCTAACAACAAACAGAGTAAACATTTAAAGGGATATAAATAGGCGCGTGGGTGCTCAGTTTTGTAAAACGACACAATGTTGCATTTTAGTAAGTGGTGTAGGCACCACTTATTGATGAATGTTCTCAACTCCCCATCCGACTTCCAGATTCTTCAAGAAGGAAAACCATCTCCAGGTTTGCAGTCATCTACAAATCTGGTCAGCCACAAGCCCTTGATTGACAGCCTTGACATGAGAGATGTAAATCCCAAAGAAAAACAACCCTAGATCTTTACAGATGCAGGCAATTAATTAAAAAATGACTGAAGAATGTGGTCCAAGGCATTTATATAAGAAACATCTTGATTAGTATTTAAAACGAACTGACAAGCAGTTCTGTGAAAATAAATGAAAAACGGATACGGAGAGAAGTTGATGCCTTTGCAAGTGGTTGTACTAAATAGAACAGTGCATGATTCAGCTTATTCTTTTAAAAGTAGAGAATGCACTACTTCAGGCTAGACATTATTTAAATGACAGCATGCAAGTTTTTCTCATATATGGGAGGGAACTAGAGATAGGAAAGGAACAGAAGGCATCTCTGGAAGAAGAAAGAGTCACTAGTATGACAGAACACAGCTCAAAAGTTTGGCTACAATCATTTTCTCCAACATTTCTTACAAAGTACTCTGTAGACAATCCTTGAAATTTGCTAGCTCATTACATTCCCAAACACATTTGATTTCCACGTTCATTCCCATCTCACCACCAGCAAGTGCCATCCACTTGAAAAATTCTGCTTGGTTTATAAAAATACCGATGTAAACACTTCCATGCAAAAACCCTAAATCTTCTGGACTTTGTTGCATGCATGACAGTCATACAGATGTCCTTCCACTGTTGTATATTGCCTCTCCATTCTATCTTCCCAATCTTTTCTAACCTCTTCTGATGGATTCTTGTTCATAGGTTCATACTAGGCTATCTGCCCTGGGGCAATTATAAGCCTAGCCCGATTCTGTATGGCTTACGCCACCCCTTGATTTGAGTATACTGTGCCCTTTTAAAGTTTAGTTTACTGTGCCTCTAATAGTGACATGGGAGTAATCCCTGGGACAAACCTACGATCCCCCATCCACTTATCGAGATTCTTCTTGAAGAGATTCAGTGAGGTGCTTTGCCTCACATGAACTGGAATTCTATTCCAGAGTGAAGGGAGCCTCTGGGTTATGAACCTGTCCCTCCAGCAAGTTCTATTTATTTCTGTGCTGAGGTTCAAGTCCCTCGAGCGTGTGGCTCTAAGGGATTTAGATTTACTGAGGTGGAGCATGTCCATTAATTCTGGATTTGACATAGCTTTGTATGTCAGGCATAGATCGCCTCGAAGTAGGCGGTATGCAACTGAGTAGAGCTGGAGTTTTTTTAACCGAGCAGTATATGGCATCTGTTTGAGACCAATGATCCTCTTGGTGAAATACTTTTGGGGTCTTTCTAATTGCTGCAGGTGTCGGGTAAGGTACATCCCAAAAGGGACACTGTATTCTATGATGGGCCTGATGAGGGATGAATAAAGGGGCACGATTACCTCTCTTGATCTAGATGTGAAACCCTTCGTGATGAGGTGGGCTATGTAGAAGGTCTTTCTAACCACTTTGGCAATGTGGTTTTCAAAGGAGAGATTGCTATCAACTTGGGTCCCCAAGGTCCCTAATAACTTTCTCTGTACTTAATGGGTTTCCGCCTATGTGGTAATTTGTGGGCACATTGTTTTTGCCAAAGGGTATGACTATACATTTTTTGGCATTTAGCTTTAAACCATAGCGCTGGCACCAGTTATCTGTCTCTGTGAGACCTTTTTGAAGGATGTTTGTGTCAGCTGGAGAGTTGATTATGGCGCCCAGTTTGCAGTCGGCTGCGAACTTGGTGAGCCATAGTCCTCCCACGTTTGCCTGTACCTCGGAAAAGTATATACCAAACAAGAGTGGTCCCAGGACAGAACCCTGTGGGACGCCACTTGTGACCGGTTTAGAGTCTGACATGGCTCCAGCAACTCTCACTCTGTGGGTTCTGTCTTTGAGCCAGTTTGCGACCCATCTTGTGACATAGGGGTTTATATTTAAGCTGGATAGCTTATCTATAATGCCCGAGTGGGGTATTGTGTCAAATGCCTTTGCAAGGTCCAGATAGGCTGTGTGGACTACCTTCCCTTCATCTATGGCTTTGGTGACTGTTTCAAAGAAGTCAACCAGGTTCAAAAGGCAGGATCTGCCCTTGACAAAGCCGAACTGGGTAGGATCTAGTGTCTGTAGGTCCCCAATGTCTTTGTTTATGAGCTCCATGATGATCCTCTCCATAGCCTTGCAGACTAAGCTAGTCAGGCTTATGGGGCGATAGTTTCCAGGGTCCGTGAGGCTCCACCTTTGTGGAGTGGGACCACTGTTGCTGTATGCCATTCTGTGGGCACATATCCTGTAGTGAGGCTGAGATTGTATAGCTGTTTTATTTGAGGGATTAGTTCCTCTTGTAGTTCATGTAGGACGCAACCTGGGACGCCATCTGGTCCCATGGAAGCAGTGTTTTTTGCTTTGGAGAGGGCAGCCTTCACCTGAGCATCTGAGATGTTTGGGAGGCAGCCCTCTGCCGGGATAGATACTTGCTCTTTTGGGGAGGAGGGGGTGGAGAAGTTTGCACTGAACCTGTCTGCCAGGATATTGGCGATGTCTGTGGGTTCAGTGTATTTTTTGTCATTCAGAACCAACTCAGAACAAGTCTGGGAGTTGCATCCCAGGTTTCTAACATAACTGAAAAAAGCCTTATGATTGTCTTTGGTGTCCTGTGCAATTTTTCTCTCAAGGCTGGCATTGGAGGATTTTATGAGGGATCGTAATTTTTTGCTGGTACTGATCAGAGATGCCGTCCCTATTAGGGATTTTGCTCTATCATGTAATAGCTTCCTCCTTCTGTTGTACAGTTTATTTATGGCAGGGGTCCACCAGACTGGACACCTGCCTTTGGATGATTGGGTCTTGGTTTTGTTTGGGATAGCATGATCCATGCATTCCTGGAGATGTCCGTAGAATGCATTTATATAGGATTCTGCAGTTTGAGCTGTAGTTTCCACTGGCCCTGGGGCCTTGAAGGATTCCACTTTGGTTTTGAGAAGTGAGAAGTTCGCTTTTGAGAAGTTTTTCACTGTGGTTTTTCTGGGCTGGGGGTGGGGTCGGGATGTGGACATCCAGTGAAATTAATTTATGGTCTGATCTTACCAATGAGGGATATACTTCTGGTGTGGAGCATAGAGTCCCCATGTTGGTAATGATCAGGTCTAGTATGTTGTCCCTCTTGTGGGAGTGGTGACTAGTTGTTCCATAGCATTTGAGTTTATAATTTCCAGGAATCTTTGGGCTAAGGTGCTGGGGCTTGAGTAGTGCTTCCAGTCAATGTTTGGGTAGTTGAAGTCGCCCAATATAATGGTGTTCGGAGAGATCTTCATGTTCTCCAATGTTTTCAGGAAAGCCGAATGGGATTCCTGACTTTGAGAGGGTGGTCTGTAGGATGCTATAAACTGAAAAGCAGTCTTGCCCACTGTTAGTTGCACATGGATGGTCTCCGATACTTCGTGCAATGCCACTAACCTAGAGGTGTGGATATCCTTGATAAATATGGAAACTCCCCCTCCTTTTGTGGTTCGGTCCGGGTTTTGGGGCCAAAAAGCATGATATGAAATATAGCCTGGTAGTGCTGGGGTGCTCTCTGGAGCCTTGAACCAGGTTTCTGTCACTGCACAGATATCGATGTTCTCCATACTGAGGAGAGCTTCGAGTGCGTGCATCTTGAGGTTAAGACTTCTGGCGTTTAGCAGCATTACCCTTAGTTTCTTGTTCCTTGTGCTGTCTATGGGGGTGGGTTTGACTTTTGAGCCTTGCCTAAAAAAGGCACTATGGGGGTGGCAAGAGCCTTTGCCAATATCCGAAAGCCCAGTGATGACAGGTGCAAGCCGTCCCTAGCGAAGCAACGTGGCTTGTCGAGCATGTCATCCCAGGCTGACAGACACTGGATCCCCTTTGAATGACACCAAAATTTTAGCCAATTGTTAAAATTGATCATTTTGTCTTTGTACTGTGGCATCATTCTAGGTGAGGGTAAGATGCTGCTCAAGGTTAGGGTCATATCAGCCTGGGCTACATGATCAGAGAGCTCCTCTATGTCTCTTTTCATGTAGTCCAGGGAGGTACGTCTCAGGTCATTCACACCAGCATGTACAATGACTGAGTCATATTTGTATTTGCTTTGGAGTGACCTGAGTGCTTGCATTATGTGTCGGATCCTAGCACCCGACAGGCAGCTCACTGTGACCTTCTCTTTATTCAGCCTGGTGAGCGGGACGTCAGTGTGTCTGACAATAGAGTCACCTATAACATGAGTATCAGGTGTGTTATTCAGCCTTAAGGGCTGTGGCTGCTTGGCACACTGACTTTGTGGGTTATGTGTTGTGTGTGTTTTGTTTTGAGGTAGCGTTTGCTTGGATGTCTGCTTTGGAGGTCTCTGTTGCTTAGGTAGATTTTTATTTAGAGCCTCCGAGTATGTTTTTGTGTATTTATGTGTTTGGTTCACTGATGTGGTGGGACTATGTGATACTGGAATTGTGTTGTGTGAGGTTACCTTCTCCTTCTAACTGGTTACACCAGTTTTGAGATGAGAGAGCTCAGCCTCCAGTTTGGCTAAATAGTTGCATCTCTCACATATATTTGAACCTGTTTGGAGGAGGACAGGGTTGTCCTTGTACATGAGACAGTTGTAACATTGCCTCAAAATTCCCAGATTCACCAGCTGGACTGGAGAGGAAACCATTGACAGACCTTTGGACATGCTAGAGTAATAGGGAAACTGAATTTAAGACGGACCAATAGAGGACAGGGTAATCGTAGAGAGTATAAGAGTAAGTAGTGCTTATGGTTTAATAGTGCTAACTTGTAGGATTATTTAATTGGACCAGTGAAGGACCTTAGAATGAGCATATGGTGTTTAAATTGAGAGATAGAGCAGTTCTAAGGGAAAAAGTGAAGAGCAGACTTTGTGGAGCCAGGAATAGTTTAAACCCAATTAGGCGGCGCTGCCCGTTGTTGCGCTATGCTCAAAAACGTGCAAAACCGCGCAAAAGAGGGTTTTAAGAGAGGAAGATGAAGGAGTTTTGGAATTGACCCAGAACGGCCAATAAAACTACAGTTTCAAGTCAG
The DNA here is from genome assembly GCF_019279795.1 of Protopterus annectens. Classification (NCBI taxonomy): domain Eukaryota; kingdom Metazoa; phylum Chordata; order Ceratodontiformes; family Protopteridae; genus Protopterus; species Protopterus annectens. The sequence goes on along the minus strand of NC_056734.1, from coordinate 571,583,710 downwards.
TAACCACTCCCACAGGGGCAGGCAGGTTGCTCAATATTTTTCACTGCCACTGATCAAGAGAGAGACTTTCCTTTAGCCCAAGCAAAAAATGGCCTCACAGAAACTTAGAAACAGTTCAAGAACAGCAAGCCTGTAACTGAACTTTTTTAAATCTTAGAAAAGTGGGAAAAAAGCAAGATTTTTTTTTTGTTTTTTTGTTTTTTCAGAGATAGCAGAGGTTAACAAGTATCAGCAAGTTATAACCGTGCAGTAAATGACCCCACACAAGAGTGCTAGGCCAAAGACAGATAAAATGCAAGTTTTGAGAGAAAAACGATTTTAAAAATAAGTGCAAACAGGAAATTCAGTAAACAGCTCTAGGTTGTGCTCTAAATACAGTTACTAATGCAGAAATCAAATTTAACAAGCCACAGTAGTCTTGTAGTTATCAAACATTATTTTATACGCCTTACTATGTTTAAAAAGCAGCCTCTGTAGAACTGCTCACTTTGCCCAAACACTTGTCACTGCCTGGTAAGGAAGGCAGTCTCTAACCTGTAGTCCAAACTTCCACTTGGCCTCATCCCACTCTATTACTTTTCCCAATACCTTGGTTCCTTTGCTATTTTTTCCAGTAAATTCCAGTCTCTTCTTGCCTACTTTCTACTACCTGCAGTTATCCTTATTGATAAAAATTTCCTTTCTTGATACCCGTCTTAGCTTTATTATTTTCATAAATTATTCTAAGAATTATCTGTATTGGGTGTTATGCTCCTTAAGGACCTGCAGCCAAAATCCTACTTCCTTTATTTCTCGAACTACACTCCCACAAGGCCAAAATCTTCCCTTTCTACTTCAACTTATAACGTTTTGGTTGTATTACATATATAAACCTTAACTGCATAGCTCAAAATTATCCCTTCATAATCAGGTAATCCTAAACTACCTTGTTCTATGGAGAGAATCACTTAACTCTTGCCCTCTTTCCCTGACTAATTCCTTCATCTCTATTATCAGGTGTGAGTAGTCGTGCATGTAGTATAGAAGAATGACCAGGACACGGCTAGCCATCCAATGGTGTGAACATTGGCTCCGGGTAACGGTCACCATAGATTAACAATGATGTTAACAACCTGACCCTATATACAATATGAAACAGGGGGGGTTGATAAAGATGTATTAACCACTTATCTTTTAACTGATAAAAATGTTTAGTCCATTTAGTAGTATATACAGGAAAAGTGTATTTTTAATTGCTTGCATCTTTCTAGCCATAACCAAGAGCTTCCATATTTTCAGATTTTTGTTTTAGCTTGATTACTCTTTCCCCCACATAAGCTTAGCTACGATAATTTTAATCCATACCACTAAATACTTCATCTTATTGTGTCCTCATAAATACTAGCATTGCTGAACTAGTTCATGTGAGGGTACACAGTTTACTACAACAGCCTTGGCTTTATCTTCATTTATTTAACTTCCCAAAAGGATATGAAAAACTGTCCCAAACTGTTTCACAACACAGAAATTTCCTCTTCTAGCTTTATCAACTACAAGATAATATCTTTAAAACAAAGCTAACTTTGCTTATCATACCAGTTATATCCTTGAATTTCAGAGTCTTATAAAGTAAATTTAGGAAGCCTTAGCTGTTTTCTGCCAACTAGAAACATCAGGCAGTGTTAGCCATGTGTCAAGACATAGTTCTGCAAAGAAAAAGCATACAGCTAGGAGATGTAAAAGTTACAAAAACTTGAACATGACAGACATGTTTCATACAGTTATTGGCTTGTAATAGTTTGTATTAGCCCATGACAACTGGATATGAAAGAGGTACTTGTATTCATCACAGATGTCAAACTTGTAAAAACTGGTCATGTTAAAAGATAAAATATTCAGAAATGTTCTTCTTTCGGCTTTTTCCTGGTTAGGGTTCACCACAGCGGAACTCCGGTCCGCTAATGATTGGCAGTAGATTTTTTTACAGGTGCCGGTGCCAGCTCGATGCCCAACATTCAACAAAGGCACGTCCATTCTACACATGTCTTTCGAACGCCACTCTGAGAATATTGTAAAACATCCACATAGCCTGGCAGAGAACAGTTTTCTGATTCAGGTAGTTTTTGTACTTGTAGTTATGGCTTGCTATAGTTTAGCTTCACTTGTTTGGTGATTCTCAAGATGCTGCTGTACTTCATGAATACATATAAACACTGCAACATACCTGCGTGTCCAGAACACTTCATTCCATAAACACCATCACTGGTGATCCATACCATGAACACAGGACCCAGAAGAATCTGGCCCAGGGTAGCCTGGCTGGTTGGAGCGGACAATTTTCTAGGCCTTAGATGGATCCATACAACTGAACTGACATCCAAACCAACAAAGGTAGTGAATGGAACTCTTGAGGATGCCCTTGTAATGGGCAAGGACAGAGTCATGATGGAAAGTGACTCGGAGCAAATGACTTATGCTTACTGCATTTTCTGCATGAAGTAGACTCGAGAAAAGGCGCCACTTCGGTGTTTATCACCTTTTCAAATAGCCGACTGTAAAAAGTTTAATTTGTTTTTAGAATGACATATTTGCAGTGTAATGTATTACAAATGTAAGCACAAAGGGGAGTTTCCCTGATAATGAAAGTAATTTTGGATGATTAAAGCAATGTTAGTGCTTTTCAGGTCTCCAGTGCATTAATGACACCAGTATATACAAGTACTTCACTGCATACATGACAAGGTAGATAACAGGAATTACACTAAAGAAAATGTGCACAGACTTGTATGGCAAGTATATTGCCAGGAATCCATGTAATTTATCAGAGTTTTTTTTTTTTTATATATACACTTTAGTTTATATGATACACAGACTACCCTGCACTGATCAGATGTTCACAGTCGTCCTGCCATCTTAATTTTAAATGTGAGCGTGCATTATGAAAAGCAAAATGATGCAAGCCTTTTCTTCAAACATTATACAGGTGACTTAAGTTCTACTCTACCAGTAATGAGTACCAGATTTTTTTCCACAGAACACCTTTACTGCAACCATCAGATGAAGTTTAAACTGAAACATATCAAATCAAAGTTCATTCTGAGAGTGCAAAATGTGCATACGCTGTTCAGCAAAACTAACCTCACTGATAGTAGAGTAGGTCCTTTTCTCCAATGTTGTGCAACTTCAAAGTTGGTATATACAAGTTTGGGGGTATCATCTACCTACTTAACTGAAAAAAACTACCTGAAACTTAAAAGGTATAAACTGCTCGGCTACTTTTGCTGACTAGAAATAATAGTCAAGCAGTGCTAGTAATGTGACACTGGGTCAAGACACAGCCTCGCAGGGAAAGAAAGCACAAAGCTGACAGATACATTTTTCAGGGCAAGACCTTGAATATGAGAGAAGTGCTTCACACTGTCATTTTTTGAAAGAAATATATTTTTTACATTCATCACAGATGAAGAATTTACAGCAACTGAATATGTTTTAGTTTAGCCACAGCATGATTAATCCAGGATTCATGTTCCTGTTTAGTAGCTCCCAAGACAAAAAACAGAATGCATTATACTGGTCACATCATCCATCTGCAACAGTTCTGTGAACAACAGTCCTGGTCATTGCGAAATATCAAATGGTAATTCAAAAGTGTATCTTCCTGGTGGAATATTGAAAGTGTGCAGTTATTAACCATGCCCGGTTTAATTTGCCACAACCTGCAACTGTCTGTAGTGGATAGTGTTCCCTTTTAAAAACTGGTCTAAAAGTCTATGCTTGTCCTGCTTCATAAATGTAATCACACTGCTAACCTACTCAGTTCTTGGGTGCAGGAACTACTGGACATACATCAGGAAACATTCTGATAGCATTTTCACCTGGCAGAAGGTGAAATCAAGAAACCAAATATACACATTTCTGCAAAATGTCACCACAAGAATCTAATGCTGCAGATTCCTAATTAAGCTGCTCCAGGATTAAATTTTACTGAGATACCGCTAACTATACTTCCACCCATAATGGTAAAATTTTCTGGAACTGTCCAGGAGAAATATCCAAACTGATGTAAGTATTAAAGTGCAGACTATTAAACCTGTGCACTAAGAAATCTCTTCACTAGGACATGCCTCCTATAATATCAACTAACACGATGCAGTTCATAGGTGTGTACTAGGCTAATGGCCCTGGAGCCTTTACAAGCCTAGCCCACAGAAGTGCCCTGGCATCATGCAGCCCGAAGTTAGTTCGCAGTGCCTCTATCAAGTAGAGCCACTGGAGTGATCCCTGGGGTGAACTTTCTATTACCCATTCACTCATCAAGATTTCTCTTGAAAAGGGACAGCAAGGTGCTCTGCTTGACATGCAAGGGTAATCTATTCCAGAGCATGGGCAGTCTCTGGGTGAAGAACCTGTTCCTCCAGCATCTTCTGTGTTCTGTTAATTGTAGTAATGAGGTTGAGGTCTCTGGAGCGTGTGGTGGGGAGGAATTGGGATTTGTTTAGATGTAGCATTTTTAACAGAGCTGGGTCAGACATGGCTTTGTAAGTCAAGCAGAGATTGCCTCTAAATAGGTGATATGAGACACAGAATAGCTGAAGTCTTGAGTCTGTCCATGCAGGACATGTGTTTAATGCCTAGGATCCTCTTCGATACTCGATTAGTCTAATGAGGGAAGAGTAAAGAGACTATAACCCTTTTCTTCCTGGATGCAAAACCCTTGGTAATGAGATGTACCACATGGAAGGACTTTTTGACCACAGTGGCAATGTGGTAGTCAAAGGAGAGGTTGCCGTCAACCTGCATCCCCAGATCTCTTATGTGTTCAGTGGGCTCCCATCGATTTAGTAATTACTGGGAACTGAGTTTTCACCAAAGGGTTAAGCTTAAGGCCATGGTTTTGACACTAGTCATTGGTCTCAGTGAGGCCTTTCTGTAGGATGTCTGTATCACTTGGAGAGTTAATAATGGCTCTCGGCTTGCAGTCGTCTGGGACTTGGTCAGCCAGAGTCCCTTTGTGTTGGCCTGGACATCTGAGAAGTAGATGCCGAACAGGAGAGGACCCAGGACCGATCTCTGTGGGACTCCACTCGTGACTGGTCAGCAGTCTGACTTGGAGTCCGCTATTTTCACATTGTGTGTTCTGTGGGCCAATTTGCAACCCACCTAGTGATACAAGGGTTAATGTCTAGTTTGGTGAGTTTATCAATAATTCCCAAGTGAGGAATGGTATCAAAGGCCTTGGCCAAATTGAGGTAGGCTGTATGCACTGCCTTATATTCATCCACAGTCCTGGTGACTGACTCAAAGAAGTCAACCAGGTTGAGCAGGCACGATCTCCCTTTCACAAAGCAAAATTGTGTAGAGTCTAGAGTTTGGAGATTTTCTATATCTGCTAATCAGGTCCATGATGATGCGCTCCATAGCTTTACATTTCAGACTCATCAGGCTAATGGGGCAATAATTCCCAGGGACTGTAGTCTCTCCCCCTTTATAGAGAGGGATGACTGTAGCAGTGTGCCATTCAGTAGGGAGAAAGCCTGAGGTGAGCCTGTGACTAAACAGGGCACACAGATGTGAAGCCAATTCGCTTTGTACTTCATGTAGAACACAGCCAGGGATATTGTCGGGTCCCATGAAAGCTGTATTCTTGGCCTTGGACAATGCAGCTTTAAACCTGTGCTGCTGTAATGCTGGGTGCCTAGCATTCTTACGGTATTGTGATTGGTCCTTTAGGGGAGGAGAGAGGGGTAAAGTTGGCACTGAATCTGTCAGCTAGTATGCTGGCAATATCTGCTGGCTCAGTATAGGAGGTAACTTTGTGCAGTAACTCGGAGCAAATCTGGGTATTGCTGTGGAAGTTATTGATATAACTATAGAAGGCTTTGTGATTAAGTGTCTGCCGTAATTCTGCCTTCATTGCTGGCTTTGGATTATTTGATAAGGAATTTCAACTTTTTGTTGTGCCTAATAAGGGAATTTTTCCACCTCTTCCTGAAACAGTTTCTTCCTTCTGTTGTAGAGTTTAACGGTAGGCGGCCACCAGATTGGCTTCCATTTTTGGAGGACAGCATCTTGTTTCTGTTGGGTATGGCTAGTTCCATGCATTTATGCACGTTCGTACAGTGCACTGGTGTATAATTCGGCAGTCACGCAGCTATTTTCCATTGGCATGGGTGCCGTGAAGTTAGCCACCTCTGTTTTAGGGGCCCAAAGTCAGCTATGGAGAAGTTTTTCAAGGTGGTTACCTTTGTGGGGGATGTGGATTTCCATGGTGATTAGTTTATGGTCACATCTGACTAGGGAGGGATTGACTACTGGTGTAGAGCAACAGTTGCCCATGTTAGTAATAACCTGATCAAGGATGTTGCTTCCTCTAGTGGGGGTCAGAATGAGCTGGTCCAGGGCATTGGAAATGATGAATTCCAGGAAGCGTTGGGCCAGTGTATTGGTGCTTGAGTAGTTTTCCCAGTTGATGGCGGGGTAGTTAAAGTCTCCTAGTATGAGAGTGTTGGGTTGGACCTTGACAGATTCCAGGGTGCTTAGGAACATGGAGTGAGAGTCTAGGGACATGGTTGGGGACCTATAGCAGGCTATGACCTGGACTGCCGTCTTACCCAATGATAGTTGTACCTAAAGCATCTCAGATGAGTTATGCTGGGCTACTAGTCTGAAGGTATGCACATCCTTTATGAATATGGAAACACCACCACCTTTGGATCTTCAGTCCATGTTTCGGGGCTGAAAGGTGTGGAATGAGTTATAGCCTGGTAGCGCAGGGGTGCTTTCTGCCACTTTAAACCAGGTCTCCGTTATAGCACAAATGTCGATGTTCTCCATTTTGAGGAGTGATTCTAGCAAATGCATCTTGAGATTTAGACTTTTAGCGTTGAGAAGCATGACCCTCAGATTTCCACTGTAACAGCTATAAATAAATGCAATTTGGTCTTTGGAACACTGCCTACAAAAGGTACTACATGGGTGGCAAGAGCCTTGGCCAGTACCCAGAAACCCAGGGGTGACAGATGCAGGCCATCTCTGGCAAAGCATCAAGGTCTATCTATCATGTCATCCTAAGCACACAGATACTGGATCCCCTTAGAATGACACCAGAAACTTAGCCAATTGTTGAAGTCAATCATTTTCTATTTGTACTGCGGTATCGTCAGTTGGCCAACTACAAAGACAAAACGTGTAAAAGTATTTTAAATTTCCTGTATCTATACTTACATTTTAAACAAAATTTAACCCACAAGCTTTAATGCCCAGAATGCAAGCAGATTTGCACACAATGCCCAACAACTTCAGTGCTTTAAATGCAAATTAGGAGAAATATTAATTATGCTCAGTATTAAGCATAAAGGAAGCATTTCTGTTATGAAACATAAGCTTTTCTGACCAACAAGCAATCTCAGTACAATATGTGCCTTGTATTGCACACTGGTTTGTCATTTAAAATGCATCTACTAACATTTTCTTTCTACTTTCATCTTTTAAGCTCAAGGGCATGTAAATCATACAAAATAAATTTATATTACACACATTTGTGAAATTACTTTTACCACCATATAACAAAACATTTGATTAAATGCTTTGCAATTCCCTTTTTTTTGTGTCTATTGTGACGCCACTCTCTGGGCCAGTAATCAGGGAGCCTCAATCCTCACCACTGACACCGGTGAGGGACGTTTACTTGAAACAAAAATAGATGCATACAGTATTTCCAAATGCAGCTCTCTGCAACAAGCACAATTTCCCTTATTAGCACACAGGGAACACATTCCAGTCCTGGGGCTGGGTTTCCCTCTCTCATCAATCCCCAAATAAGACTCCACACTGACCATAGCTGTACACGAGTCCTCAGCAGTGTTCCAAGCCAGGTCCTCCTCCACCTTCTCTATGAAACCAGTGCTCTGTGTTTCCTGCTCCAACACACACACACACACACACACACACACACACACACACACACACACACTCACTAAGATGGGTTACAGCATCTGAAAGCTATAAAACCATTTCAAAAGCTTCCACCCTTCCAGGGTAGCAATTAGTTCTACAGTTTGATTTTAGATTTTGTTGCCTTACTAAGTTTGGACTACCCCATCTCCCCTGGACTACCCCATCTCCCCTGGACTCAGACTTGTTAAACAGCCTATCTGGCATCTGCTGGTTCAGTGATACCAGAGTGTGAGGTCTGTTCCCATTTTAACAGGCATTTACTAGTCCATCCTCAAGAAATCAGTTCTTTCTAATCAATGTGGAGAATTTGTGATCAAAATCCAGATATTAAAAGGGCCATTTATGCAAAGATGCATTAATATTTTACATGTCATGCCCACCACAGTACACACCAGTCTGCCTTTACATCAACAGAAACCAGTGAGACATACTAAAGGGCAGTTATAGACCTCTTACTGAAGACAAATCAATACATATGCCCAGTCTTGGTTCTTGGAATCTAAGCAGCACACAACAACATGGATCACAGAATCCTGACTGAGTATTTCTGCACTTGCTCTGCCTTTCCTGCTATAGCTAAATTTTAGGCTCTTTCTGCCAACATGCTGGCTGCTGCAGGATTTGTGCCTGGCTCCTTTACTTTTAATGATGTATACATTTCCACCAAGAGAGGTTACTTACGGCAGAAGTATACATTACCAACACTCTGTTGAGGACACTCAGCTATGCTACACTTTTCTATGGGATTTCCTTCCATGGGTTTACTCCTTTCATTTGTATCGAACTCAATTAGTTAGTACAGGTTTCCATAAATACTTTATGATTGTTTAGGTTTTAGTTTGTTTTGGCTCTATATTCATACTCTGACAAAAGCAGCAACAATAGCTGTTTTGTACCTTCTAGGCCAAAAGAGAAATTAAGTCTTTTGTGATGAGTGTTCAATAACTGAATATTAATTTATTTAAATATGTTAACCAGGGTAGAATAATTAGGATGCTTATGTTCAAGTAACATAGTCAATACAGGAGAAAGATTTTAGACTTTTTATTCTGTAAAAAAAAAAAAAAAATACTGAAATGAGAGATTAATGGATTGTGCATTAGCTAAATATTTTAGAATTAACAGACCTAAAATTTGTAAGCTTTTGGACTACCCAAGATCCATAAGTTTGGTTTGGTCCCCACAGGCCAATAGTGGCCAGGAACATGGAAAATACAAATTGTTGTGCAGCACAGTAGTGCAAGGCAAGTTTTTTTTTAAGACCCTTTTGATATCACTGTGATAAAGAAAAATGTTGTTTCAGAGAGTGATTTACTTCTTGCCACTAACACTGAACCACTACATTCAGTAATACCTAATTTAGGACTGGAAATGGTCCAGCTTAGAGTACAAAGAAGGGCATCAAGAGCATCCAATAGTGAAGAACAAAGATCAAACAACTTACACGTTTACTTCTGATGCACATAACATGTCAAAGTCTGTGATAACACATACTTATGTAAGCATCAGCATTGCAATGTAGCAAGACATTTTCAAAGAGAAACTGGATGGAGGTTGTAGGTATACAGAAGCACAGAAAGAAACAGACACACACCATAACAAAATCTATGTCACTTGTCTAAGGGCTACCAAATGACACAACGGATTCTTCTCAATGTCAGCATCAGCATTGCAATGTAGCAGACCATACTCACGAACAAGAGAGGAGGGTACAGGTATGCACATACATAATTACACACAAACACAATAACAAAATCCATACCAGTTGTGTATGGCTATCAAACGACATAACTGATGCTTCTCACTGACAGCAAAAAAGGATAAGGCATTCCTCCTTGAAAAGAGGAGATCCCTGGCTATTAGGTGATGTGGGGCTAATACACCAGTTGGGATGGGCAAACAGACATAAGAAGGACCTTCAATGGGCAAACGTATCCTTGCATATTTCTGTCTAAAAGGTAGACTGCCTACCTTCATCCACCCTCTCTGCTTTCCCTACTGTCACAACAACACTGTCAACCCAATACTTCATTTTCTGCATGACAAGCCTTTTATTATTTTCTGTTTCTTCTCACATTTGGCCATTAGTTTTATCAAGTGTCTGAAATATCTCAACATTTTTTTACTCTATTTGTCAGCACACAACCTTCTCATGAGTTACCGCTTTCAAACTTGGAAATAGAGTTTCCAGTTCTGAAATCTCATCTAATGAATCCAACCTGTAGTTGGACAAGGGCACCACAATGCTGGGCAAGACAAACACATCCTTACACTGTTAGCAGCCAAGAGATCCCAATTACTATTTTAAAATAAAAGGGAAGTAGTTTCATGGGAAATGAATTCTGTTTCTATTGCAGCCAAACAGAATTATCTGTATATTTTTTCAAGCCATTTTAAATAAAGTCTGAAAAAACAATTTTACAAAAATCCAGAACATACCAAAACATGGTATGCAAATACCTGTAACTATGGATCCAAATTTGCAACCTTTGAGGACCCCAGAAATTGCCATTCTAGCAACTGTTCTGTCTCCAAGCACCCATCTTAAATTCAAACACAAACTTTCAATCTATCTGAACATGACCTAAATTAAGCATTACACTAAAGAATGCTGCTGGTTTTATTTTAAATGTTGATTTTATGCAAACTTAATCTTTCTTTTCAAATAGATCTACAATTCCATTATCATGTGGGCCAACTGTCTGCACAAACAGAAACGTTATTAAGAATATATACATACAGAATGTGCAACAACTCATCACAAAATTTGTTCCCAAATTTCACTGTACCAAATATCTGTTACACCTCCATACCTTCATACACTCAATATACGTAGATGTAAATTTATGCGCATACTTTGCACATACAAATATTACATTGCATAACATCTTCTTCTCTTTCGGCTGTTCCCATTAGGGGGTCACTACAGCAGATCATCTATTTCCATTTCTTCCTGTCCTCTGCATAGTGCTGTGTCACACCAACCACCTGCATGTCCTCTCTCTCCACATCCATAAACCTTATCTTAGGCCTTCCTCTTTTCCTCTTACCTGGCAGCTCCATCCTTAGCATCCTTTTCCCAATAAACCCAGCATCCCTCCTCAGCACATGTCCAAACCAACGCAATCACACCTCTCTGACTTTGTCTCCAAACCGCCCAACCTGAGCTGACCCTGTAATATACTGATTCCTAATCCTGTCCATCCTTGTCACACCAGTGCAAATCTTAACATCTTTAACTCTGCCACTTCCAGCTCTGACGCTTGCCTTTTTGTCAATGCCACCGTCTCTAACCCATACAACATAGCTGGTCTCACTACCCTCTTGTAGACCTTCCCTTTCACTCTTACTGGTACCAGTCTGTCACAAATCACTTCTCTTCTTCACCTCTCTTCCACACTCACCATTACTCTGAACTGTTGATCCCAAGTACTTAAACTCATCAACCTTCACCAACTCTACTCCCTGCATCCTCACCATTCCTCAATCCTCCCTCTCATTCACACACACATATTCTGTCTTAGTCCTGCTGACCTTCATTCCTCTCCTGTCTAGAGCATATCTCCACCTCTCCAGGGTCTCCTCAACCTGGTCCCTACTCTCACTACAGATCACAATGTCATCTGCAAACATCATAGTCCATGGGGCTTCCTGTCTGATCCCGTCTGTCAACCTGTCCATCACCATTGCAAATAAGAAAGGGCTCAGAGATGATCCTTGATGTAATCCCACGTCCACCTTAAACGCATCTGTCACTCCCACTGCAGACTTCACCACTATCACACTACCCTCGTACATATCCTGTTACCACTCTTACATACACTCATGACTTCCTCATACAATACCACAACTCCTCTCTAGGCACCGTATCATATACTTTCTCCAAGTCCACAAAGACACAATGCAACTCCTTCTGACTTCTCTATATTTCTCCATCAACACTCTCAGAGGAAACATCACATCTGTAATGCTCCTTCCCAGCATGAAACCATACTGCTGATCACGAAGCATCACCTCCCCTCTTAACCTAGCTTCTACCACTCATTCCCATAACTTCAAGCTGTGACTAATCAGTTTTATTCCTCTGTAGTTACTACAGCTCTGTACATCAACCTTATTTTTAAAAATAGGTACCAAAACACTTTTTCTCCACTCCTCAGGCATCCTCTGACTTTCCAAGATTTCATTAAACAATCTGGTTAAAAACTCCACTGCCATTTCCCCTAAGCACATCCATGCTTCCACTGATATTGCATAATATACATCTGTACATACCTATACCTATACACATACACAGTGAGGGTGTAGGGGTGTGTGTTTCAGTACTTTTCCCGGCTGGTGTTCCAGTTTATGAAAGCATAGCCGTGGCAGCAAAGTTTTGCAAAACGATATCGCCCTACAGCAAAATAGCAAGCAGCCAACCACAAAACCAACTTAAACTAAAACACTAATGTAAAGTTACAACACTAGCCAGTTAACCTTGCCTAGTCTATCACTAGTAATCTTTTATACATAAGTTGTTTCATTTTTCTGAACTACATGGTCACTACCAGTTAATGGACGACAGCTTGGTTACAAAAGCTTTATTTATGTACTGCTCATCAAACACAAGGTCAAATAAATAGAAATCAGGACAAGGACGATGGTAACACTGACCACACCAGATATACAAAAAAAAAAAAAAAACAAAAACGACATGCCATACCGTTATTTGGCTGTAGTGGTGTCTTGAGAAAATGTCCCTTTACAAATCCTGATCTTATAGTGTTGAACCTGCCAGCAAAGCCTGCAACAACCCTCAAAAGACTCATGCCAGCCATGCTAGTTGAGGAACAGCTTTGCACTTATTACAATGTAGTTTGATGTCAGAGGGGAAAGTACTACGTTTATTTAGGTCCGACTATGTTCAGTCCACAAAAACTAAACAGGCGCTCTTTAAAGACAGTTTTTTTAATTATTATTACATTTTCCCGGCATTAATTAATTACGAATCTTGTGAACTGCGACCGACATATGAATTAATGTTAACAAATATATGCACCGTTTCTTAATTAATACTAGCAAATACATGCACCTTTTCTTAACTCAGGAAGTTTTTAAGTACTAACGTAGTAGTTTCCTTTAAAATGGCTGCGACCTTAGCAGGACGTGTGTTATTTCTTTGCAAACAGTTTTCAAATGTTTTGCGTTTAGATTGTGTTGTTTCAGAGCACGTATGTAAACAAGCGTATGGCAGAATACAACCAACTGCATTTAGGTAAACGAGACTTTTGACAAGTAATTTTCATGTTGTTTCATAGATGGGCAGTTAGGGTTTCACTAGGTTAAACAGTATACACTTCTGTTGCCTGCCTATTAATGTTCTCAGTATACTTTATCGTTATTATAGCACTGTCAGGTGTTTTAATAGTTACCGAGATTGAGTATTTTAAGTATTTAAAAGCTGTCGGAAACCAGTACTGGCACAGAATTATGTGAACATCGCTTTGACACCATTGCAGTGAAAGCAAACCGATTAATTTTTAGTTCTCGTCTTGCAGCTCTCCGTTCCCCGCATGTACCATAGCTATGTTAATCTTGTTTACATAATGAGGAAGAGGATAGTATGGTGCAGCACCATAGTTTGTCACGGGCACCTACTCCTGCACATCACCAGGTAGTTGACTTGGCCGTAAAGTAATACTTTATGCGGATTTCTGATACGCGTTGAAACTGGTTAACGAGGAGTAAGTAATGGTAGTGGTACCTGAACTGAGTATTTTCTTTAAAATAAAATTGTTTGGATATATGGCAAGCTAGCAGTAAAATATTTGAGTAAGTCAATACAATAAGTAAGTATAGCCCCTCTATAGACACAAACACATAGCAAACTCTGAGCATTACAATTCATAGCAAAGCGTCACAAAGAACAGCATATGTATTATGTGATATACATATATACGTGTGTGTGTGTGTGTGTGTGTATATATATATATATATATATATATATATATATATATATATATATATATATGTAGGTTGGTACAAGGCTTGGGTCTAATGAGGGATGAGTACAGTAGGATAATGACCTCCTTTTTGTCTGGATGAAAAGCCCTTAGTGATGAGTTGTGCCACATAGAAGGATTTCCTGACTGTTGCAATGTGGTTATCGAAGGTGAGACCACTGTCCACCTGTGTCCCCAAGTCTCTTATCACACTTTCAGTGTTTAGTGTATTGCCACCTATGTGGTAATTCACGGGTACATGTTTTTTCCCAAAGGGGATAACTGTACATTTCTTGGCATTAAGCTTGAGCCCATGGCTCTGGCACCAAGTATCTGTTTCTGTAAGGCCCTTTTGTGGAATATCCGCATCATTTGGGGATTCAATAATGGCTCCCAGTTTGCAATCATCTGCGAACTTTGTTAGCCAGAGTGCCTTAGTGTTGGCCTGTACTTCAGATAAGTAGGTGCCAAACAAGAGCAGTCCTAGGACTGAACCCTGAGGTACTCCACTTGGCTGGAGCTGGATTTGGAGTCTGCAACTTTTATAGTCTGGGTTCTGTCAGTAAGCCAGTTGGCAACCCATCAAATTACATAGGGATTTATGCCCAGCTTAATAGGTTTATCTATGATTCCAGAGTGGAGGATGGTGTCAAAGGCCTTGGCGAGGTCCAGATAGACTGTGTGGACCACCTTACCCTCATCCACAGCTCTGGAGACTGATTTGAAGAAGTCAGTCAGTGGGGTCCAGTGTTTGAAGGTTGCCAATGTCTTTGTTTATAAGTTTGATGCCCTTGCAGATCAGACTCGTCAGACTGATGGGGTGGTAGTTCCCGGGATCCAAGTTGGATCCTCCCTTGTGGAATGGGATAAATGTAGCTGTGCGCAACTCAGTGGGCACGAAGCCTGAGGTGAGGCTGTGATTAAACATGACACTTAGGTAAGGTGCCAGTTCATTTTGTAGTTCATGTAGTACACAGTCCGGGATGTCATCTGGTCCCATGGATGCTGTATTCTAAGCTTTGGAGAGTGCGGTTTCTACCTGTTTGGCCGTGATTACCAGAATTTGGCAATCTTTTGGTATTGAGAAGGGCCCTTTAGGGGGTGAGGGGGGGATGAAGTTGGCACTAAATCGATCCGCCAGGATATTGGCAATATCCTTGAGATGAGTATATTTAATGCCTTTCTGTTATAGCTCAGATCATATCTGAGCATTGCCATTTAGATTCTTGACTTAACTGTAAAATGCCTAGTGGTTGTCTTTGGAATCTTAGGTAATTTTATTTTTGTAACTAGCTTTGGAGGATTTTATGACGGATCTCAGCTTCTTACTGAGGCTGGTAAGGGAGTTTTTTGCATCCTGGGATTTTCCTCTTTTGTGCAACAGTTTCTTTCTTCTGTTGTATAGTTTATTTATGGCAGAGGACCACTAGATTGGCTTCCTTTTTTTGGAGGAGAGCATCTTGGTTCTATTTGGGATGGCACGATTCATGCATGAGTAGATGTGCTCGTACAGTGCCTTAGTGTAGGATTCAGCAGTCGAACTTTCAGTGTCTCTGTGAGTGTGTGTGTGTGTCTCTGTGAGTGTGTGTGTGTGTCTCTGTGAGTGTGTGTGTGTGTGTCTCTGTGAGTGTGTGTGTGTGTGTCTCTGAGTGTGTGTGTGTGTGTCTCTGTGAGTGTGTGTGTGTGTGTCTCTGGTAGTGTGTGTGT
>NC_056734.1:571362441-571430296 GCF_019279795.1 Protopterus annectens | reverse complement strand
TTTTTAAACTGAGTGCTACATTTTTGTGTGCTTTTGTTTGCTGTTTCTATTTTTTTCATAAGTTTGTAGTTCATAGTGTTTTCATATAAAATAGTTCCACCAGAGGTGCAGTATGTTTTTGAAAGTGTTAGAAACTAATTTTCTGTCTGGGTTTCATTCATGATTGGTATTGTGCTCATGCTATAATCTTGACCACATTAGCTTCCTAGTTTAATTGTAGAATAGTTGGAATTGCAATTGCAAAATTTCTAATGGTTGCTTCCCATTGCAGGTGTGCTTCTACAGCAAGGTAAATGTACAGAATTATTAGTTAACACTAAAATCTAGCTGAAGATTTCAAGAAGCAAGTTAATAGAGTGTATGCCAGTTATGCTTCAAAATACTTATAGGTGGTAAAACTAAACTTTGTAATGAGTCTTGTTACATAAAACATTTAATGCCAGTTATAAGACATGTTAAATAATTGCCCAGTTATAATTAAATCATAAAAAGTCTTAAATACAAACGATTTTCAGATAATTAACAGACTATGAATGTTAAAAAAACAGAAAACTGGAACAATCCTGAGGAACAGTATGTAAAAACTAAACCACGGCAACTATTATAGCTTAGTGAGGACCATGAATGTTCAGGTGATACGTAGTGGGCAACATGAGAATTGTAGGTTTATTTACCAGAAAAAGTCTTTATTTTGTAGTTGGTTTTATTGATCATTCTAGTATAATATATTTGTAAAATAATCATACAAGCAAGTCCAAGTTCAGTGATTTTTGAGTCATTTTTTTTTTCAGAATAAACCCTGCATAAATACAGTTAGTAAAATAAGCCTTGCATAGGCCTGCAGCTTTATTTTGTTTCATAATTTAAAGTAACTACAGAAATAGATCCCTGTTCAGGGACCTCAGGAGGAATTGTAAGATCAGGTTTCACTTAAATGTAGTTTGTTAGACATAAGTACAGTATTTGCTTTGCATAAACCCAAAAATGCAACCATATAGCTTCATTTATTTTACATTTTATATGCAGTTTCAGTAAATGTAGTTTCAGTGGAAAGGAATGCTTCAGGACTATTCAGTCAAGAATACTGATAACAATAAAATGTGCTAACAGATTGTGCATTCTGTTGAGTACAAACAGATCTTGTTTAGATGGTATGAGGCTTGTAAGCAGAGGTTAAAGAGGGGTGTAAAACTTGTAGAAAATTTTCAGGGTTTTGGTATTATTTAGGATAGAAACTTCAGACGCAGAAGTCAGTAAGTTAGTTCAGACTGATGCACAGAAAGTCATAGCAGGGCAGTCCACAGAAGTTTGGTACAGACACTGTAGAGTGAGTACAGAATTTATGGACAGTATAATGAGTGCAGAAGTGACAGTCATTGTAACTCGGTCAATTTCAATTTAACAGCATTGTTATTTTGAGACAGTAAGATTTGAGATTGATATTGTTTATTTCTACCTCTACTGTATGCTGTTATTACATAATAAATCCAAACTGGCACATAAAGGAGCAACTGGCACTTTTTTAGCACAGTTCTGGGTAATTTAAAAAAAGTTTATTCCAGTATCTACAGTCTTCAGTTTTTATATCTTTGACAGCTTTGCATGCTAACATAGCGTGTAGGAGCTTCTCTTGACCTATATTAGTGAAAGGTTTCTTAATGTTTTCCAGAGGATGTTTTTTTTACACATACTGTGAAACTGCACATTGACAGAACCAATTATGCCCTTTGCATAGTTTGAGGTCCTGTAGATTTTGAAAAATTGTGGTGAAAATGGCGAGGCTGTAGACTACTTGAAATGCCTACAGAGTTCAGTGAGAATTAATAGTTCAGTTTAAATACACTGTAGAATTTCTTTTAGTTTGCAGTTTAGCAGCAAAGAATGAAGAAGCATTTCCACTTGAGTAAGGTGATCTTCCAGTATTGTGCTGCTTGTAAGTACAGTGGGGATCAGGCTGGTGAAGTGTAGTGGAAGGAAGGAATGGCTGATAACAGACCTTACTTTTTAGGTGACTGTAATGTAATCTATTGGACATTAAATGTGCTCTTGCCTTTATACTAGGGTAAGTGGCAAATGAAATATTGTTCATCCTCTCTGTATTATGCCATAGTAGAAGTGGACACTGCTAACTGTATTGTTTTATTGAAGGTGAATGAGCAATTCCCAGGGTTGCTGAATCCCCAGCTTCTATAAAGAAGAGGTGGTCTTCTATTTAGCATGGACTGAGAGTAATATTATTGTAATAGGTAGATTTTGGGGGGAAATGCCCTGTGTGCAGGATTGCTGTGGTGGTGATAGTGATTATGGATCATGATTCCAAAGTACATTAGGAGCAACGCCAATAAAAAGTGGCAGCAGTTCATTTTTGTCATATCATTAAATGTAATGGCAATAGTTTTACATTTAGGTATTTAAACTAGCATAGTGATGTTTTTGTGCTGGACTAGTGTTTTCTTTCCTTGCTTCAATTGATTTTTGCTTGCATTTTGACTATTGCCAGTTTGATGAAAGTATGGAGCTATGCCATTCTGTAACATGATTAAGAAACTACGTTAGAACTTCACAAATAACTTCCACAAATGTATAAGTAAGATGGCTTTCTCTTGATAGTTATAGCATACTTGATTACTAGGTGTTGGAACTTCATAAATCATTTCTTTGATTGTGGAAGAGAGGTAGCTTTTCTATGCACATTGTAATATTACCTTCTTAGTCAGCTGCTTGAGTGGCCACCATTTTTACCTAGAGATCTTTTATTTACATGCAGAATTAAAATGAAACCATTTAGTACAACTTGTGTATTTGCACTCTTCATTCTCTTGAACTGTATGCAACATTATTTAAGGAAGCCTGTACAAAGTTACTTTGCCAAAATTCTCTTATGTTTTCTGTGCAGTTCCAGCAGGAACAAAATAAGCAGTCTTTAAATTCATATATAATATTTCAGAAGGTAAATAGAGATGTTTTTGAGACTGATTGATACTATGTTTTGAAAGGATGTAGTCTGTATCCAATGGATCTATTTAAGTATATGCAGAGTTCCAAAAACCTTACTTTTTGAAACTTAATTTACTAATTTAAGTCTATTGTACAATACAGCTTTGAGTAATTAAAATGAGTTTTTATGGGGGGATTCCCACTTTTCCCTTTGTCTTTTCTGCAAGTACTAGTAATAGTATTTTTATGAAAGCCCCAAAATGTTACATTGTGTACTTCATGTGTATAATTTGGTTTGAAATATATGTATCTATGACTTAGAGGACAAAGCCAATCTACTAGTGAACAGATTAGGTCAAACTTCACCCCTCACCCTTCCAGTATTCTCAGTGCTCATACCCATACGTACACCCCACATTCAAATATCTCAAGAACAGGTTCTCAAGGTGCTATACAAGCCCAAGAACGCTATGTATGGGACCAAATAACATAACAGGCTGCCTACTGGTCAGCCTGAAGTATGACTTGTTTGATCCCCTACAGAAGCGATTTAATATCAGCCTCAAAACAGGCTTTGTGCCAGAGGGGTTGGGAAGGTGGCCTAATGGGGTTGGGAAGGTGGCCTAATGGTTAAGGTGTTTGCCTTGCAAACACAAGATGCAGGGTTTGAATCTCACAAGGGATAATTGGCTAGGCTTAAAATGGCTCACAAGGGCAGTTAGCTTAGTACTAATCTATGAACCTATGAATAGAGGACAGCAGCAATCATTCTCTTTTACAAAGGTGATGCTTCAGGGACCCAGGGAATCTTAGAACCTTAAGTCTGACCACTGTTGTTTGTAAGGCTATGGAAAAGATCATTATGAAATTAATATATAAGGTTATAAGTAATGTACACTCTTGACCCTACCTATTTTGAATTGATCGACAGTTCTGCCCACTTAACTTGTTCAACTACTTTAACTAAGTTACTGAAATGATGGATGAGTGCAAAACAGTGCACATGGCATATGTAGACCTTGCAAAGTCATTTAATAACCTCCCACACTTTGGTATTGTAAATGAGCTCTCCCAGCTAAATGTCAAACATTATGTGAGCTACTTTGCTATCTGGGAAGCTAGGAAGGGCAGCTATACTTCCTCTGAAAGACCTGTCACTAACGGTGTACCGCAAGGTTTAGTCCTCGGCCACTCCTCTTTGGCATTTACTTCTCAGTGGTCAAAGCTAATGTTAAGGATTTGTGGCTGACCAAACTTAGTGCCATCCTAAAGTCCCCAGAAGACACCAATACTCTCCAAGAGGGCCTGTCTCAAACAAGCAGTTGGTGTCATGGACTAAAACTAAATGCCAGAAAGTGTGCATTCCTATCCTTCAACAAGTACAACTCCCCTTGTAACTGTCATATCGACAACACACTTCTGAAAATGTATCCCCTAGTTGGGGATCTGGGAATGTCTATTGACAATTAACTGGCCTTTGATTACCAGTTATTCACTGTTGTAAAGAAGTCTTTTTCGTTGCACATTTTATATCTATATAAAAATCCAGATTCAAGGATGTATTTGTTCCACTGTAGTAAGTACTTGGGCCAATCATTAAGTGTAATGCCCTCTTTGGTATGTACCTGTCCAAACAGTTGTTACAACTGCAATAGCCACAGTGCTTTCTCACCAAAGAATAAAGGGCCTAAATTGTAAAAAACTATACAGAACTTCAGCAAAGTCTTTTCTGTCAAACCTATTACACATTTGCAAGTAATGGCATCATAACCACCTGTTAAGGGATCTTGGTCTCTTTTACAAAATAAATAGAACTTGTTGGAGGAGTAGGTTTGTATCACAGAAAATAGTGCTTCTGTTCAACAGTCTTCTACTCCACATAAAGCAAAGTACATCTCTACTCTAGTCAGACGTAATTTGGATGAACGAATGGGTAACAACAAATTCACCCCCAGTTCAGCAACCTTCTCCTTCATGGATAGGTGGAACGTGTAAATCTCCCAACATGTCTTTGTTCAGCCTATCTCTGGGTTATTTGTTTGCAAAATATATCAGCTAAAAAGTGCCGTGGGTGTGTAGGGCTGAGCTTTTTTAGATCCTTGCATACCAATAGCCTGGTAAGTACCTTGGTAACAGACTTAACACACGTTTGTTTTCAGAGTGTAGGAAGTTGGAGTAGCATACAATTTACACACGTCAACTGCATAGTTATGAGGATTTGAACTAATTGCTCTAGTTGCAGAGTAATTGGAGAGGTGCTAAAAAAATCTGTTATTTGTTACTTTGTAATGGAGTGCATCTGTTCTCGCTTCAGTCAACTGTGTGTGAGTGTGCTGGTGCTTGAAATTACAGAGAGCATTTTACACCAGCATGTGGGACACTGTTATATTCTCCTCAACAAACTTTGCTGATGTCATCAGCTATAGCATATTTTTGGTTATGCAGTACTCTCACCAGGGCAAGGTCAGAGACTGACTGGTGGCCTGGCAGAAGTCGCCTTATTCTATACAATAAAGATTACAGTGACATGGCTTTTAATCTGTCCGCATACATAATGGTGTGGTTTTTGTAGGCCCTGTGTTATCTTGCTGAGAAAGTCCTGTGGTCTCTACAGCTGCTACATGTGTCTGGTGAGGTACATGAAAAAGGGAGCATTATACTCTATTAGTGTTGTGATGAGGTTTGACTGCAGTGCTGTCATACAATCCTAAGATCACAATGTGATGGCATTGCTTATGATGTGCACAACATAGGCTTTCAATACCAGTGTGGACAGTTCGTGGTCAAAGTTCATAGTGCTATCTACTTGTGTTCCCAGTGCTTGCATCCATGGGTTTCTGGATAACAGGACTGTTGTCAATGCAGTGATTAACACGGAATTCCACTTTTCAGACAGACAGTATTACAAACACACATGTCTGCATTTATTTGTAGATCGTGTGCCTTTGTCACCATTCAGTTGTGTGTGTTAGCTCCTCCTGTGTTATGTTCTCACCATTAGTAGACTCGATTGCACACAATATGCAAGAATCAGCAAACTTGGTAACCCAAATGCCTTATACTTTAGCCTGAACTGTCGAGAAAGAGTTCAAACCATGAAGGGCCAAACACAGATCCTTGAAGTTTGATAGTGGTGACATCTCTACTGACACAGGTTGATTCACCAACTTTCACATCATGTGTTTTGTCAGTGAGCCAGTTGTTACCCATCAACTGATGGAAGAGGTAATCCCCAGCTTGGAGGTTTTCTCATAGTAATTGTATGTGTGTGTGTGTGTGTGTGTGTGTGTGTGTGTGTGTGTGTGTGTGTGTGTGTGTGTGTGAAGGCTCATCTTTCATCACTCCATATCACATATGTTATGTCAAAGGCATGGAATTACTGGTGGTATTATTCTGATATTGTCCATGATTGTGGATGGTTCTTGTAATGTTTTCCATGATCCTTTACCTGCGGCCAGCTTGTTGGAGACCTCCGCTGAGAGTACATTCATATTCAGGCATATCAGTTTGCACAGCTTCACAATATGCACCCTACCCCAATTGTATATCACATCCCTGATAGATGTCCTCTGCATTATTCATGTAAGGATTCTTATCTCTCACAGACATCCTTCCCATTGTTATGTCACCTTGTGTGACAGTCACAGACATTTTCACTGTACAGTCCGTACTGTACCATATAGATATGTGCTTGGTGTTGCTGCTGCAATCATGTTCTATTGACATGCTCTCCTCTCCTGTACATGAGGGAGTTTCACCTGTCCTCCGTCCCTATGTTCATGCCTGCAATTCATCTGTGCACCCTATTCAGTGCACACACTTCCCCTCATTTTACATGTCAGTCCATGTCCTGGTACAGATCATTAACACAACTTCAATACAGAATCCCAGGAATGGGATATCACAGTACTCTGCACTGTAGGTACAGTGTCCTGTACTGTGTTTGGACCATGTACTTCACATTCATACCTCTCAACTGTCTAGGTATTCCCAGTATGTCCAGATGTTTTTCTTATCAAATATGTTGCTTTCTGTCAGATCACTTGGGTGATCTCTGGACTGATGTGACTCAATATTACATACATTTGAGTCACGCATACCTCTCAACTGTCCAGATTTGTGCAGAATGTCCAGTTTTTGTCTTGTATTTGTGATCTTTTCCACGTAACATGTTTTCTGGCAAATCACTGGCACGTCATTGCAGAATGAAGTCAGAAACTGATGACTGACATTTGAGTTTCAAACTTCATGCTCTTCAGAAAGTCCATGCTAATGTACCACCAATTTACTCTATCAACTTTTAAGTTTGGAAGTGCAATATTAAAAATACGTCCCTATTTTTGTGCCTTTGTGCCCCCATTATGTGTGCCTTTGTCCCAGTTTCTTGCTCATAGAGAATGACTGGCATGTTTGAGTTGCATTCTACTACATGTCTATTCGACATCTGTGGCAAATATGTCCCTGTTACTGGTTAAATGTCCCCACGTTATGTTGGCCTTTGTGGAGATATGTTGCACTAACAGGCTCACAGCTGTCTGTGAAACCCTGATGGTCATTGTGGCATTCTGTGTAAATCCACATACCTTAGATGCTCTGTTTTACACAGAATTGATGTCCGTGTTCGCTTACACGGTTTCCTGGTTGGCAACACTGTTGCCAGCCATGAAACCTAGCTTAATTGCACCGTGCCTCATTAATATGCATTGCAGGCTACCCTGCACCATCGCACTTACAGGTAAACTCCATGTAGGCTCTGCACGAAGACTTCATGGAGTTTGTTGAATCCTGGGGACCATCTTGTTCTGTAGCCAAGTTAATTCTTGAATATTTCAGGTAAAAAAAAATTGTCAGCCTTACTGTTATCAATCACCAGAAACTGTAGATCAATAGCAAGAGAACAGCTGAAGCAATAGTCAAGTCTAATTGTGCAGTTGCTGTATAAAGCTGAGAGCAACTGAAATATGTTTATTTCATAAATTTCTTTAACTGTACTAAACATAGACTAAATTTTGTTTGAATTATATTGATTCCTGCAATGATTTAATGTTTGCACATGCAGTGCAATTTTTTTTTTCACTGAGATAACATTGTTCTCTCAGCACCATTTATTTAACAAACATTTTATTTTGCAATGGTATAACCGCGGTGGTGGTGCTGTGGTAGCATTGTCTCCTCACAGTAAGACACTGTCCGGTTCGATTCTCAGCTAGAGTGTCTTCTGCATGGAGACATGCATGAATGGGCGTACCTTCGTTGAAGGTTGTGCGTCAGGCCTGGCAAGCCGGTACGTAAAAATCAACTGCCAATCATTAGTGGACCGGAGTTCCACTGTGGCGACCCCTAACCGGGAAAAGCCAAAAGACACAAACAAATCATGTTTAGGTAATGTCAACAGTGCCTTTCTGCTGAGAAACAAATGTACTGATTAAATGGGAGTTGCTAGTGCGAATGAGAGACTGCTGTTAATGTCATTTGAGTTGTAATTTTCTAATGCAGACTGTTTTGTAAATATGTTTATAGGTATTTGATTAAGTAGACTATTTATTATCTGAATTTCACATTGCAGTGTTTTGGTAGAAAATGTGCAGAAGGAAATTTAGATTAGAATGACTGATAAAGAAATACTTGAAGCATCAAATTTACACCTGTCTTTAGCCTGTTATGTTTGCTTTAGTTAAACCAAAATTTTACATTAAAAAATAAAAGGCAAGAACATTTTTACGCATACATTTTTGTGATGTGCATAGCACTTGCACTTTTTTTTTAAAATTCAACTTGTCTTTAGCCCACCTATAAGTCAAGGTTGTTTGCCTCTGTTAACGGACATATCCTGGGTTTTTTTTAGCCCTCAACAAAAATTTATTTATGCCTTTTACATATGTTCTTCAGTTCTGTGCAGTCCATCTTTAGAGATGTTGTTTGTATACTTTCTGATTTGTCTGTATTGTTTTATTTTTATATTTGTTTGCAAAAATTGTTCCTGCCAGTGTGCCTGAACCTTCTTCTCACACCTTTAGAGTGTGCCTGTTGTCAAACATTATTTATTTGTTTGCTTTTGTTTATCTTTTTAAGAATGATCACCTTCTGGCACACGTTTTTTTAAAGAGATATCAGAATGTAAATCATCCCAAATCCGGTACACAGAACCACTTTGCAAATAGTCGGACACACTGATTTCACTCTCACTAGGCTGGGCAATGGCGTTGAGATGGTGAGTTGTCTTTTAGGTGCTAGACATGATTATTCAAATCTTGCTAATCCATGAAGATCTCAGATCCCCCCCCCCCCCCCCCCATTCATCAAGAATGATCATGTACTTTATAGGAGAATGTTGCACATCTCTGCTAGTTTTATTTGTGACCAGGTGGCAGATATCTTGAGTGATGTTAAGTGTTTGATTTGAGTGCTTTTACATGATTATTAAAGCAACTAATGCAGTTCTCTCATTCATCCTCAGCTGTGGTGTCCTCTTGCGTATCTTTTGGACTCTAGTTTGTTGGGTAAATCTTATTTGAGACCTTTACTGTACCTGTCTCAGATGCTCTTGTATTGATGTGTACATTTAGGGCTTGCCAACACATTGTTTTGTCATCTAAAGATGTTAGTCTGTTACAAGGCAATGCTGTTCAGTAGGAGAGTGTGTTCCTGTCTCCAGATCCAATCCAGTCATCATTTCAGAGCACCCCTTCAGTAACTGGTGTAGATCACAGCAAAGCCCTAATATGTACTAATAAGGTCGTGAATGAAGAGCTGTTCAGATAGTCAGGAAGATCTAAAGTGTAAGAAAGTTAGAAGTAACAGCAGTCACTGCCATGTTGGCCACCATGGCAGATTTATGGCTATCCTCCATAGTTGAAACCATCACTAACAGGACACTGCTGAAGTAGCACAGTATTTTTTTCATTGATTAGAAAAAGATGTATGTATATTTGTGTGTGTGTATTTTTTTAAGTCAATCAAAAAAATTGAAGTTGGAAATACGCACATTTCCTGTAGTTACTCAGTTTTTGATCTTTCCGTCACAAATTAAAACTTTAAGATGACCTAATTCTGTAAAGCAGAGGTCTATACACCCACTTTTAGGTCGAATAATTAAAATGCTTTGCAGATTCTAGAAAGCGGATGAAAGCAATGATGATGGTGTGTATGAAATAGATATACAGTATGTATCTTCAGGATGATGTCTTCCCATTCATGGTTGCGCTTGCAGATTTGTCAAATATATACAAAAAGTAATAGTGCAGTTAGAACTCTATTCGAAATTTGTTGTCTTCCAAATATTTGAATGCATTGTCAGTAGTCATTCAGCAGAATATGGGTTGTTACATGAAGAACTGTGGGGGATACTATTGTATGTCATGTCAAATGAGATGCAGACTGGGAAACTCTTGAGTTGGGGAAAAATGTAACCCCTCAGAATTAGTCTGCATCATAACTTTATACTGCCTCTCTCTTCTGCCCCAATTTTCTTCCACATTGCTGCAGTCCATCAGTAGTACAAGTAGTTCAACAATGACAGGGTTTTTTTTTTCGTGCACCTCTCATCTGTCTTGGCTTGTAGTCACTGTGTTTTTTCATTCTATTCTTTTGAGGAACAGAAATGAGATCTAAATAAAGTATCTGTTAATTGTCTGTCTGAATCCCCTCAAAAGTGGGACTGCCTCTGCTGAAAAACGTGTCAACAAACATTATTCAGACTTACTTATATGGTCATAACCACAATCTGTATGTGGCACGGTAAGCAACACTGCTTCTTTGGGAAGCCTGCAGTATGTCAAGTATGACCTGTAAATTGATCTGAAATATGCAGCTTTATGCTTGTTTAGTAATTTCCATATTTTTGATACATAGCTGATCAGACAGCATTTTTCATTGTGCATATTGCACAATTTATAAATTACTTTTAAAATAATAATGTATTACTTTTCAAATAACAGTGCTGTTTTGTTTGTAGGTCAGACATCTCTCAGGGTAAAAAAAGCAACTTGAACACTCTGTCTGGTCTACAGTGCAGGGATTTTCATACAGGTACCTCACATAATGGACTAGAAGAATTTTTTGATGATCCAAAGAACTGGGGTGAAACTACAGTTAAATCAGGCAAGTATGAAATTTGTATAGTAAAATTAAATTTTGCCTACATCATGTAGGGTAATTAAATAGTGACAAAACTCCGCCTCCTACACAACTATTTCAGATGCAAAAATCAGTTTATATGTTATGGTAGGATTTCTTTTGATGGTCCTGGGCTTGTCAGAAGGGGCAACAGTATTATGTGTTTGCTTGCACCCACATATGTGTGCATGTTTATTACCTAACCTAGTATACACCTATTATCCTAATGACCACTAGGGCCTTTGTAAACCTAGCCATGCAACCCAAATGTGTCCCACAAGTTATATGTTCTATATAGCAGGTGATTGTTGCTTATGATCTGATTTACTGACTGCCTCTGTCCATCAGAGCCAAAGGTACCAGTCCAGGACTGAATTTTCAATTTCCCATTCAGTGGTCCAAGTTGCGTTTAACTAGAGTTAAGTAGGGACTTTGTTTCACATGTATCTGGAGCCTGTTCCAGAGAAAGGGAATTCTCTGAGATACATGTCTGTCTCTCCAACATGCCCTATTTACGTTGCAAGCAAAAATGTAGGTCTTTAGATCTAGTAGTTCTGGTGCTGTTTGTTTTGAGGATGTGCAAAAGGTTAATCAGAGTGGGGTCCAGAGATGGTTTGTATACCCAGCATGCAGTACCTCTCTCTAGTCTGTAGAAGATTGAGTATAGAGAGAGGGCTTTGAGGTGGTCTGCATAGTACATTGTGTTTACTCCCTGTATCCTTTTTGTAAGAAATTTTTGCGGAAATTCCAGTTGCTGCATATGTCTGGTCAAGTACATACAGAAGGGGACATTCTAGTCAATGACAGGTCTGATAAGGGAAGAGTATAGCAGTGCACTGACTTCCTTGGACCTAGATGCCATGGACTTGTAAGATGAGCAACACACAAGAATTTCCTTACTACCTTGGATACATGTTGGTCGGAAGCCATGTTGCTGTTTAAATGCGTTACAGAATCCCTGACGTAGTAGGTGAACTCTATAGGTAGGTACTAGGCTATCTGCCCGAAGGCATTTATAAGCCTAGCCAGAACGTGTTGGCTTTCGCCACCCCCTTAGATTAGTTCCCTGTGCCTCTGTCCAGCAGAGCCACTGAAATTATCCCGGGGTAAACTTTCTGTTTCCCATCCACTCGTCAAGGTTTCTCTTGAAGAGTGTTAGCAAGGAGCTCTGCCTAATGTAGATTGGAATTTTATTCCAAAGAATGGGAAGTCTCTGGGACAGGAATCTATCCCTCCAGTACGTCCTATTTATTGTTGTGGTGAGGTTTAGATCTCTAGAGCTTGTGGCTCGAGGGAATATGGATGTTCTTCATTCCACATTGCTGCAGTCCTAACACTTGGGTAGTCCGCTGTCCCAGTCGGCCCGAATACCAAAGTATATGGCTGACGTCGGTCAAGGCGCATTAGTCTGACGTCAGGACGTCAGGGTACAAATGCGCATGACCGACGTCATATCCTCAGTCTTTTTTGCCGCATGGTCCGATGCAGAAGCAGTTTTGCGAGTGCAGGTTGGCGTTCTGAAATTTTCTGAAGTCGGAGTTTCAGACCGAATCAAAGTTGGCTAAGTACCCGTTGGGAATATTTTGGTTTTTCTTGCCTCAGTATTTAACCGGATGTCAGAAAAAGTGAATAACTGTATTTCTTGTGGGAAACAGATACCTCATAGGGATTACCATACCTTGTGTATACCTTGTTTAGGGCCTGAGCACGACGTTGTTGGATGTCGCTCTTGTGCTAGATTTAACAAACGCACTATAAAGAGAAGATTAGACTGTGCCAGGTTAGTTTTTGGGAAGCGTTGTAATTATAAAATGCCGCCGGATGCTCCGCCCGCTTCGCCCAAAAAGCGCAAGGACAAAGCAGCAAAGCCTAGGTTGGAAGAACCGTCAGTCCCGGACGTCGGTTCTTTAGAAGGCTCAGTGGAGCCGGAGGTTCTGCCAGAAGTTTCTTTGGAGTCTCAGGGAGAGACTTTACTGTTACAAGATGTGTCCTCTCAGGAGGTAGGCCAGGCTGAAGGGGCTTCTCAGGTGGCTGTTCTCCCCTCTCTTCCTAAGGTGGTTAGGCCCTCCCTTCTGTTTCCAAGGCTTCTTTGAGAGGCAGGCCAGGTTTAACTTCAGTGGGGGTCTCTCCTAGTTCTTCAGGATCTTTGCCTAAGAAACATATGCTTAAAATGGCAGAAGATTTGATTACTATGATTAGAGGTTCTATGCCCCCTCCTGATAAGAGGCCTAGGGTGGAACCTGAGCTTGAGAGTTTTGAGCAGTGTTCGGAGGCTTCTGAGTCTTCGGCTGAAGACTTGCAGGAGTATCCTCCTTATTCTGATTCTGATGTGGATGATTCTACTCCTTCGGCTTCTCCTCCTGAGGATTTTTCTTTTTCGGAGACTCTTCATTCCATGAGGGAGCATTTTAAATGGGAAGGTCAAGATTTCTCTGATTCCAGGAAGAGGCTTAGGGAATTTTTGTTTTTACCCCAGCATAGGCCTTTAGCTATACCTCCTGTTCTGGATGTGGTGGAAGATGTTTTGCAGAGGCTTCCCTGAACCCTGATTCTTTGCCTCCTGCCCCAGTTAAACCAGATAGGTATTATAGGGTGCCTGAAGCTCATAAGTATCTTTTTAAGAGTCCTAGGGCAGACCCGGAAACTGTTTCTTAGGGGCCTAAAGGTGTTAAGGCTTCTGTTGTTAAAAATCCTGTTCCTCCTGATAAAGAGGCAAGGGCTTTGGATAGATGGGGAAAGAAGGTGTATACTTCTTCCACTTTAGCCATGAGGGCTTTGAATTGCCAGTTTCACATGTTAAAATATCAAAATTATCTCCTTTCACAATTGAAGTCTAAGGTGGATGCTCTGGCGGAAGGTATTGAGTGTAAAGAGTTGCAGGATTTAGTTCATGTGTCTGAACAGGTGGGTAAGCATTCCTTGCAATGTGGTTTTGATGCTGTGCAGGCCTCTTCGAGGGTGGCTGCCACTGGTTCTGTTCTTCGTAGGCACGCCTGGCTGAGGGATCAGAATTTAGCTGAGCATGTTAAGACAAGGATTTTGGATGCTCCGTTACAGTCTGACGTGTTGTTTGGTTCGCCTGTGGAAGCAGTTTTAAAGAAAATGGAGGACAAGGCTAAGTCTATGCAGACTGTTAAAGATTTTTTGCAGGTTCAGCCTCCAGTTTAGTAGAAATTGGCCTACTAAGGGATGGACATATCCTGCTTATGATTCCCAGTCTAGGGGTAGGTCTAGACGTGGTAGGGGCAGAGCTCAAGGTTCTTTAGGCCTAGAACAGGGAGTTCACCTGCTCAGTCTTCTGGTGAGGGCAGGGGTCAGTCCTTTCGTAAACAGACCCAATGACCTGCCTTTTCAGCTGCCAGTGCTTTCTCGTCTGGCAGCACCTTTGGGAGGAAGGCTGGCACTTTTCAAAGAAAATTGGAATTTAATTACCCAAGACAGATGGGTATTGGATATCATTCACCACGGTTACAGGTTTTATTTCCATACCTTGCCTCCTTTCAAAGGCATGCCAGACATTCCTCCTCTACAAAGAAAAGAGGCTCACAAGCAAATTTCTCTGTTACTCCAAATAGGGGCCATTCAGCCGGTTCCTGTGCCAGAAAGGGGCCTAGGATTTTATTCTCGCCTGTTCCTAGTACCAAAGAAGGGGAACACGTGGAGACCAATTTTGGATTTATCTATCCTCAACACTTATCTGGACATTCCCAAGTTCAAAATGTTGACGTTACAACAGCTTTTACCTCTGCTGGGCAAAGATCACTGGATGGTAACTTTAGATCTCAAGGAGGCTTACCTTCATGTACCTATCAGACTAAGTTGCAGGAAGTATCTGCGTTTTCGAGCTGGGAATTCCCATTATCAGTTCTCTGCATTGCCCTTTGGCTTATCTACTGCGCCCAGAGTATTCACAAAGGTTCTGGCTCCAGTGATAGCTTACTTCAGGCTAAAAGGAATACAAATCTATCCTTACTTGGACGACTGCCTGATTCTGGCTCAAGAAAAGGAAGACCTTTTACAGCATTTGGAATATGTGATAGCAGTGCTAAGATGCCTGGGGTATTCTGTGAACGAAATAAAGTCCAGTCTAGTACCCTCTCGAGACATGTGCTTTCTGGGTGTGAGACTGAATACAGCAACCCAGATGGCCTTTTTAACCCCGGACAAACAAAAGAATCTTTCCCTTTACTTCCATCAACTATCTCTTCAGTCCGGGCTGACTGCAAGGACAGTCCTTCAAGCCTTAGGGTTCATGGCATCTTGTATTCTGGTACTTCCCAATGCCAAACTGCATATGAGGAAGCTACAATGGTATCTCAAAAATGTATGGACACAGCACTGCCAGGATTTGGACACTGTCATTCAAATAATACCTTGCATTCAAAAGGAATTTTTGTGGTGGGCTCAGGAATGTCACCTAAACAAGGGACTCTCTGTGACCCGGCCAGAGGCGAGTCAGATTCTAACGACAGATGCCTCAGACATAGCTTGGGGAGCTCATCTGAATGGAAAGTGGATACAAGACAAGTGGCCTGCCAGACTACAGCATCTACATATCAACATGAAGGAGATGTTAGCAGTCCAGTTTGCATTAATGGCTTTCAAGGAGTTACTTCTTCCAGGGCAGGTGTTGATTCTAACAGACAACACAACTGTCATGTGGTACATCAACAAACAAGGGGGAACACATTCTTACCCTCTATGCAGGCAAGCAATGATTTTATGGGAGACTGCGCTCAGCTTGCAACTAACTCTTCAGGCAAGGTTTCTGCCGGGAGCACAGAACTCCTTAGCAGATGTGTTAAGCAGACAAATCATGGATCCCCACGAGTGGAAACTGGATCTTCATGTATTTCAGAAATTGACAGTGTCATGGGGAACTCCAGACATAGATCTGTTCGCTTCTCCACTAAACCACCAGCTGCCAAAGTTTTGCACGAAAAGGTTTCATCACACAGCTTGGAAAGTGGATGCTCTTTCTTTCAGTTGGAAAAATCTTCATGTGTATGCCTTTCCACCACTGCCTCTTCTCCCAAAGGTACTCCTAAAGGTCAGACAAGACAAGCCAAGGATGATTTTAATAGCTCCAGATTGGCCTCGGCAACACTGGTACCCATTACTGAGGAGTCTGGTAAGGAAGCCTCCATGGCCTTTACCTTTGATTCCACACCTGTTGTCTCAGAGGGACGGTCATCTACTCAATGTCAAGCTTCACTCTCTTCATCTAACAGCCTGGCATATTCTGTTTTGAAACACAGCAGGTCTCAACTTCCTCAACAAGTTTTAAATGTGATTATGGAAGCCAGAAGACCTAGTACAAGGAAAGTGTACGCAGAAAAATGGAAGAGATTTTTATTTTGGAGTGCAGCAAAGAATTTGGAGGTTTCTGAGCCTAATTTGAGTGTGGCTCTTCAATATCTTACTGAGTTATTGGACAAAGGTTTGTCTTTCTCTTCCATTAAGATTCATGCTGCAGCAATTTCAGCTCACTATGATTGTGACCCACCATTGTTTTCTCATCCTTTGTTCAAGCAATTTCTTAGAGGGCAAAGAATATAAGACCCCACGTAGAGCTCCTACTCCTGCTTGGGATCTCAATTTTGTGTTGGAGAAACTTACTCTACAACCTTTTGAGCCTGCGGCTACTGCTGAATTGAAATACTTGTCATGGAAGACTGCTTTTTTGTTGGCCATTACTTCTGCAAGAAGGGTTTCTGAATTGCAGGCCCTTATGGCGGTTGAGCCTTTTTTGATTTTCCATAAGGATAGGGTAGCATTACGTACTAATCCTTCCTTTATGCCTAAGGTGGTTTCTAGCGTGGCTTTAAACCAAACTTTTCATTTGCCTACTTTCTATGCAGATCCCCAAAATAAGGGGGAAAAGATTTTGCACACTTTAGATGTACACAGGCAGTTGCGTTATTATTTAAGCAGGACTAAGGATTTTAGGCAGTCTCAGCAGTTGTTTGTTTCTTTTGCTTTGAGTTCTCAGGGCAAGCCTGTGTCAAAACAAACTATTTCTAAGTGGATTGGGTTTTGCATTGCATTTTGTTATTCCCATCATGGCAAGGAGATTCCAGCTGGGATTAGGCCTCATTCCACTAGGGCTACTGCCACTTCAACAGCATTTCTAAGGGGGGTGGCAACTAAGAATATTTTGGAGGCAGCTACTTGGAGTTCAGTGCATACTTTCTCTAAGCATTACCACCTTCCTCTCTACTCTAAATCTAGGGCTGGTTTTGCCACAGCTATTTTGCAAGGCATGTTGACAGCTCCTGCTTCTTTATGATTTGCCAGCCTCCCTTACCTCTGCTTTGGGATTCTACCCAAGTGTTAGGACTGCAGCAATGTGGAATGAAGAACATAGTACAGTTTTGTACCTACCATAAATGTAGATGTTCGAAGATCCACATTGCTGCAGTCCAATTTACCCTCCCTTCTTCCCCTCTGTGTTTAGGGGTGGTTGTGTGGGTGGGGTTATACTCTTGTAAATTTGTATATATTGTATATATATTTGGTGCAGGAGTGTTTTGTGTTTTTTGGTTTTGGCCTTATCTTTTTAGGGTCTTCTGACATCTGGGGCAAGAAAAGACTGAGGATATGACGTCGGTCATGCGCATTTGTACCCTGACGTCAGACTAATGCGCCTTGACCGACGTCAGCCATATACTTTGGTATTCGGGCCGACTGGGACAGCGGACTACCCAAGTGTTAGGACTGCAGCAATGTGGATCTTCGAACATCTACATTTATGGTAGGTACAAAACTGTACTTTTTCTTTAGGTGGAGCATGTCCATCAATTCTGGGTTGGACATAGCCTTGTATGTCAGGCAGAGATCACCTCTGAGTAGGCGGTATGCAACCGAGTACAGCTGGAGTTTCTTCAGTCGAGCTGCATAGGGCATCTATTTGAGGCCAGTGATCCTCTTGGTGAGGTACTTCTGTGGTCTTTCCAGCTGTTTCAGATGTCTTGTAAGGTACATACCAAATGGGGCGTTGTACTCTATAATGGGTCTGATGAGTAGAGGGGCATAATGACCTCTTGATCTGGATGCGAACCCTTTTGTGATTAGGTGGGCCACATAGAAGGAATTGCTAACCACTTTGGCAATGTGATTATCAAAGGACAGATTACTATCTACTTGGGTCCCCAGATCCCGTATTACGTCTTCCTAATTTAGGGGACTACCACCTATGTGGTAGTTTGTGGGTGCTTTGTTTTTTCCAAAGGGGATGACTATGCACATTTTGGCATTTAGCTTGAGGCCATGATTTTGACACCAGGTATCCATCTCAGTGAGACCCTTTTGGAGGATGTCTGTGTCAGCCGGAGAGTCAATTATAGCCCCTAGTTTGCAATCGTCTGCGGACTTGGTCAACCATAGTCCTTCTGTGCTTGCCTGTACCTCTGCGAAGTATATGCCGAACAGGAGGGGTCCTAGGACTGAACCCGTGGGAACGCCACTTGTAACCGGTTTGGGGTCGGACCTAGCTCCCACAACTCTCACCATGTGGGTTCTGTCTGTGAGCCACTTGGTAACCCATTTTGTGACGTAGGGGTATATGTTCAGGCTGGTGAGCTTGTCTATAATACCAGAATGGGGAATGGTGTTGAAGGCCTTTGTGAGGTCTTGATAGGCTGTGTGTACCACCTTTCCCTCATCTATAGCCTTGGTTACTGTCTCAAGTCCACCAGGTTTAGGAAGCATGATCTGCCCTTAACAAAGCCGAACTGGGTAGGGTCCAGTGTTTGGAGGTTCCCAGTGTCTATTAATGAGTTCCATGATGATGCGCGCCATAGCCTTGCAGACCAAGCTAGTTAGGCTTATAGGGCGATAGTTCCCTGAGTCTGTTTTGGCTCCACCTTTGTGGAGTGGAATAATCGTTGCTGTGCTCCACTCTATGGGTACATAGCCTGTGGAGAGGCTGAGTTTGAACAGTGTTTTTAGGTGAGGGATTAGTTCATCTTTGAGCTCATGTAGGACGCAGGCTGGGAAACCATCCAGCCCCATTGATGCTGTGTTTATGGCTTTGGAGAGGGCTGTTTTAACCTGAGTGTCTGATTTCAGGGGCTCTGCATTCTTCTGGTATGGTTATGGGCCCTTTGAGGGGTGAGAGGGGGGTGAAGTTTGCACTGAACCTGTCTGCCAGAATGTTGGCGATATCGGTCGGTTCAGTGTATTTTGTGCCATTCTGCACCAACTCTGAGCATTCCCACTTAGATTCTTGACATAGCTAAAGAATGCCTTGTGGTTATCTTTGGAGTCCTTGGCAATTTTTCTTTCGAAGCTATCCTTGGATGATTTTATGAGGGATCGTAGTTTCTTGCTGGTACTGATCAGGGATGTCATCTGGTACTGATCAGGGATGTCATCCCTTTGGGATGTTGCTCTTTTCTGTACTAGTTTCCTCCTTCTATTGTATAGCTTGTTTATGGCAGGGGTCCATCAGACTGGTTTCCCTTTCTTGGAGGAGTGAGTCTTGGTTTTGCTTGGATAGTACAATCCATGCATTCTTTGCAGGTGCCCATAGAATGCATTAGTAAAGGATTTTGCAGCTTGGACAGCATTATCCTTTAGCATGGAGGCTTTGAAATTTTCCACCTCTGTCTTAAGTAAAGTGAAGTTTGCTTTTGAAAAGTTTTTCACAGTGGTTTCCGTGACTGGGGGTGGGGACGGAATGTTGGTATCCAGAGTGATTTGTTCATGGTCCGATCCAACCAGCAAGGGGTTGACCTCTGGTGTGGAACACCAGTCACCCATGTTGGTGATGACCAGGTCCAATATGTTGTCCCCTCTGGTGGGAGTGCTGACCAGTTGATCCAGGGCGTTTGAGTTTATAAATTCTAAGAAATGTTGGGCAAGGGAGTTAGTACTTGAGTAGTTCTCCCAGTTAATGTTTGGGTAATTGAAATCCCCCAATATTAGGGTGTTTGGTAGGACCTTTATGTTTCCAGAGATGCAGAATGCGGGTCCTGGGACATGGTGGGTGATCTGTAGCAAGCTACAATTTGAATTGCAGTTTTGCCCATTGTTAGTTGCATGTGGATGATTTCTGAAGCATCGTGCTGTGCCACTAACCTGGAGATGTGGGTATCCTTGATGAATATGGATACGCCCCTGCCTTTTGTATTTCGGTCTGGGTTCTGTGGCCGAAATGTATGGTATGAGTTGTAGCCTGGTAGTGCTGGGGTGCTCTCTGGAGCCTTAAACCAGGTTTCTGTTACTGCACATATATCGATTTTCTCCATAATGAGAGTGCCTCTCATGCATGCATTTTGAAGTTTAGACTTCTGGTAGCATTACCCTCAGTTTTTTGTTATTGTGCTATTTACAGTGGTGGGTTTGTCTTTTGAGCCTTGCCTAAAAAAGACACTATGGGGGTGGCAAGAGCCTTGGCCAGTATTCGAAAGCCTAAGGGTGACAGGTGCAAGCCATCTCTAGCAAAAAAGAGTGCTAATGAGGAGCTTTGTTTGACATAGATAGGTAGCCTGTTCCAGAGTATGGGAAGTCTCTGGGACAGGAATCTATCCCTCCAGCATGTTCTGTTTATTGTGGTGACAAGGTTTAGGTCCCTAGAGCGTGTAGCTCGGAGGGATTGGGATTTCTTTAAGTGGAGCATGTCCAACAGCTCTCGGTTTGACATAGTTTTGTATGTTGGGCAGAGATCGCCTCTGAGTAGGCGATATGCGCTGGAGTAAAGCTGGAGTTTTTTGAGACTGTCTGCGTAAGGCATCTGTTTGAGGCCAGTAATCCTCTTTGTGAGGTATTTTTGCGGCCTTTCCAGTTGTTGTAGATGTCTTGTGAGGTACATACCAAAAGGGGCGTTGTACTCTATAATGGGTCTAATGAGTGATGAGTAGAGGGGAACAATGACCTCTTTTTTTTCTGGATGAGAAACCTTTTGTGATGAGGTGTGCCACGTAGAAGGATTTCCTGACCACTTTGGAGATGTAATTATCAAAGGAGAGACTACTGTCCACCTGTGTTCCAAGGTCTCTTATCACACTTTCGGTGTTAAGTAGACTACTGCCTATGTGGTAGTTCATGGGTACAGAATTTTTACCAAAGGGGATGACAGTGCACTTTTTGGCATTGAGCTTGAGACCATGTCTTTGACACCAGGCATCTGTCTCGGCGAGGCCCTTTTGTAGGATGTCCACATCGTTAGGGGTTTCAATTATGGCTCCTAGTTTGCAGTCGTCTGCGAATTTAGTTAGCCAAAGACCTTCTGTGTTAGCCTGTACTTCAGAGAAGTAGATACCAAACAGGAGAGGACCCAGGACTGAACCCTGTGGTACTCCACTTGTCACTGGTCTGAAGTCTGATTTGGAGTCTGCTACTTTCACAGTGTGGGTTCTTTCAGTAAGCCAGTTGGCAACCCATCTTGTGACATAGGGATTTATACCTAGTTTAGTGAGTTTATCTATAATTCCAGAGTGGGGGATGGTGTTGAACGCCTTGGCGAGATCTAGATAGGTTGCGTGAACCACCTTACCCTCGTCTATGGCTTTAGTGACTACTTCAAAGAAGTCTATCAGGTTTAGGAGACATGATCCGCCTTTTACAAACCCAAACTGTGTGGGGTCTCCAATGTCTTTGTTTATGAGTTCCATGATGATACATTCCATGGCCTTGCAGATGAGGCTCGTCAGGCTAATGGGGCGGTAGTTCCCGGGGTCTGTTGTGGCCCCCCCCCCCTTTGTGGAGTGGGATAACTGTCACGGTGCGCCATTCAGTGGGCACAAAGTCTGAGGTGAGGCTATGATTGAACATGGTACTTAGGTGGGGTGCCAGTTCATTCTGTAGTTCATGTAGAAGGCAGCCTGGGATATTGTCAGGTCCCATGGATGCGGTGTTCTTGGCATTGGAGAGTGTGTGTTTATTACCTCTGCAGCCGTGATTATAGGAGCTTTGCATTCTTCCGGTATAGAGATGGGCCCTCTAGGGGGTGAGAGGGGGGTAAAGTTAGCACTGAACCTGTCTGCCAGGATGTTGGCAATATCAGTTGGTTCTGTATATTTAGTGCCATTGTGCTGTAACTCAGAGCAGATCTGAGTGTTGCCATTGAGATTTTTGACATAGCTATAGAATGCTTTGTGGTTGTCTTTAGAATCCGTGGCAATTTTATTTTCATGACTAGCTTTGGAGGATTTTATGAGGGATCTCAGCTTCTTACTTGAGGCTGACCAGGGAGTTCCTCCAGTCGTGGGATTTTACTATTTTTTTGCAACAGTTTCTTTCTTCTGTTGTAGAGTTTGTTTGTGGCAGAAGACCACCAGATTGGCTTCTTTTTTTTGGAGGATAGCATCTTGGTTCTGTTAGTGATAGCACGATCCATGCACTTGTGTAAGTGCTTATAAAGTGCATTTGTGTAGGATTCAGCAGTCGTACCTCTATTGTCCATCTGCATGGGTGTCATGAAGTTTGCCACTTCTGTTTTAAGGAGCATGAAATTGGCTTTGGAGAAATTTTTTACAGTTGATTTCCTAATGGGGGGGTGGGAGCGGGATGTGGATGTCTAGGGTGATTAGCTTGTGGTCGGATCTGACCAACAAGGAGTTGACCTCTGGTGTGGAACACTGGCCTCCCATGTTGGTGATGACCAGGTCTAGGATATTGCTGCCTCTAGTGGGGGTATGGATAAGTTGATCCAAAGCGTTGGAATTGATGATTTCCAGAAAACGTTGAGCAAAAGAGTTGGTACATGAGTAGTTTTCCCAGTTAATGGTAGAGTAGTTGAAATCACCCATTATTAGAGTGTTGGGTTTAACGTTAATATTTTCCAGTGTATCAAGAAAAGGGGAGTGGGAATCCTGGGGCATGGTGGGGGGTCTGTAGCAAGCTACAATCTGGATTGCGGTTTTGCCCAGAGTTAGTTGAACTTGGATAATCTCAGATGCATTAAGCTGAGCAACTAGCTTGGAGGTGTGGATATCCTTAATGAATATGGACACGCCTCCACCTTTAGTGTTTCGGTCCGGTTTGGTGGCTGAAAGGTGTGGTATGAATTATAGCCTGGTAATGCAGGGGTGCTCCCTGGAGCTTTGAACCAGGTCTCTGTCACTGCACAGATGTCAATGTTCTCAATTTTAAGGAGTGCCTCGAGTGAGTGCATTTTGAGGTTTAGACTTCTAGCATTGAGTAGCATTACCCTCAGATTTTGCTTGCTTGTACCTGTTACGGTGGTGAATTTGTCATTTGAACCTTGCCTAAAAAAGGCTCTATAGGGGTGGCAAGGGCCTTTGCCAGTATACGGAATCCCAAGGGCGACAGGTGCAGGCCGTCTCTGGCAAAGCAGCGTGGTCTGTCGATCATGTCATCCCAGGGAGACAGAAACTGGATTCCCTTAGAATTACACCAGAAGCTTAGCCAATTGTTAAAGTCAGTCATTTTGCCCTTGTACTGTGGTGTCATTCTGGGTGATGGCAGGATGCTACTCAGGGCTAGGGTCATACCGGCCTGGGCTACAAGATCAGAGAGCTCCTCCATGTCTCTTTTCATGTAGTCCAGGGAGGTACATCTCAGGTTATTCACACCAACATGGACAATGACAGAGTCATAGGTTCATAGGTTCATACTAGGCT
Organism: Protopterus annectens; assembly: GCF_019279795.1. Classification (NCBI taxonomy): domain Eukaryota; kingdom Metazoa; phylum Chordata; order Ceratodontiformes; family Protopteridae; genus Protopterus; species Protopterus annectens. The sequence continues at coordinate 571,406,657 of NC_056734.1, read as the reverse complement.
ATCTGCCCAAGGGCATTTATAAGCCTAGCCCAGAGTTTTGTGGCTTTCGCCACCCCTTTAGTTTGAAGGAAACTATGCCCATTATTTTGCTGTGCCTCTGTCAAGCAGTGACACTGAGGTAATCCCTGGGGTATATCTGCGATCTCCCATACATTGGTCAAGATTTCTCTTGAACAAGGCCAGCGAGGTGCTCTGCCTCACATGTACCGGGATTTTGTTCCACAGCATAGGGAGTCTCTGGGTGATGAATCTGTCCCTCCAGCATGTCCTATTAATAAACATGTCAAGGTTTAAGTCTCCCGCCCTTGTAGTTCTGAGGGATCTAGATTTTTTGAGGTGAAGCATGTTCATCAAATCTGGGTTTGACATGGCCTTGTATGTCAGGCACAGGTCACCTCTGAGCAAGCGGTAAGCGACTGAATAGAGCTGGAGTTCTTTCAGTCGGGCAGCATAAGACATATTTTTGAGACCCTTTATCCTTTTGGTGAGGAACTTTTGGGGCCTTTCCAGCTGCTGCAGGTGTCTGGTCAGATACATTCCGAATGGGGCATTGTACTCAATCATTGGTCTGATGAGTGATGAGTACAGGGGGACGATGACCTCCCTTGATCTAGCTGTGAATCCCTTCATGATCAGGTGGGCAATGTAGAAGGTCTTCCTAACTACTTTAGCAACGTGAGTGTCAAGCGAAGGTTACTGTCAACCTGGGTCCCCAGATCCCTGATAACCTCTTCTGTGCTCAGTGGATTGCCACCTATATGGTATCTAGGGGTAACCTTGTTTTTCCCGAAGGGTATGACTATGCATTTCTTGGCGTTTAACTTTAGGCCATGGCTCTGGCACCAGTTATCCGTTTCTGTGAGACCCTTCTGAAGGATATCTGTGTCAGATGTGTTCTCGACTATGGCGCCCAGTTTGCAGTCATCTGCAAACTTTGTCAGCCATAACCCACCTGTGTTTGCTTGTACTTCAGAAAAGTAGATGCCGAACAAGAGTGGGCCCAGGACTGAGCCCTGTGGGACACCACTTGTGACAGGCTTTGAGTCTGACATGGCGCCAGCAACTCTGATCCTGTGGGTTCTGTCACTTAGCCAGTTTGCAACCCATCTTGTGATGTATGGGTTTACATTTAAGCTGATGAGTTTTTCAATGATACCTGAGTGGGGTATTGTGTCAAAAGCCTTTGCCAGGTCGAGGTAGGCTGTATGGACTGCCTTTCCCTCATCAATGGCCTTGGTGACTGTTTTGAAAAAGTCAACCAAGTTTAAAAGGCATGATCTGCCTTTGACAAAGCCAAACTGGGTTGGATCCAAAGTCTGCAATTTCCCTATGTCTTTATTTATGAGTTCCATTATGATCCTCTCCATAGCTTTGCAGATCAGGCTTGTCAAGCTGATGGGATGGCAATTTCCAGGGTCGGTGGAGGCACCGCCTTTGTGAAGTGGGACCACAGTTGCCGTGTGCCACTCCTTGGGTACGTGTCCTGAGGTGAGGCTAAGATTAAACAGCTGTCCTAACTGCGGGTTTAATTCCTCATTGAGTTCGTGGAGCACACAACCGGGGACACCATCCGTTCCCATGGATGCTGTGTTTTTCGCCTTGGAGAGAGCAGTTCTCACCTGGGCGTTAGAGATGTTTGGGGGGCTACAATCCTCTGGTATAGATATCTCTCCTTTTGGGGGGGGGAGAAGTTTGCACTGAACCTGTCAGCCAGTATGTTGGCAATGTCTGTAGGTTCAGTAATTTTCACATTCACAGTCATATTTGTACTTGTTGTGGAGTGACCTGAGTGCGTGTGTTATGTGGTGGATCCTGGCACGTGACAGGCAGCTGACAGTAACTTTTTCCTTGTTTAGCCTGGTGAGTGGAACATCAGTGTGCCTGACTATAGAGTCACCTATGACTAGAGTGTTGGGTACGTGATTGATAATTTTTTCTTTATACCATGGTAACATTCTTGGTGAAGGCAGGATGCTACTCAGGGTCAGTGTCATACCGGCCTGGGCTATGTGATCAGAGAGCTCTTCCATGTCTCTTTTCATGTAGTCCATGGAGGTACGGCTCGGGTTATTCACACCAACATGGACAATGACAGAGTCGTATTTGTACTTGTTGTGGAGTGACTTGAGTGTTTGTGTTATGTGGTGGATCTTGGCACCCGACAGGCAGCTAACTGTAACCTTCTCCTTATTCAGCCTAGTGAGTGGGGGACGTCAGTGTGCCTGACTATAGAGTCGCCTATTACTAGTGTGTTGGGTATGTTATTTTGCCTTAAGGGCTGTGATTGCCTGGCACACTGGTTTTGTGAAGTTTGTGTTTCATGGTTTGTGTTGGGGGTGGAGGTTGCTTGGATGTCTGCTTTGGAGGTCTCTGTTGCTTTTGCAGATTTTTATTTAGAGCCTCAGAGTATGTTTTCGTGTATTTTTGTGTGTTTTTTGCCAGTGCTGGTTTAATGGGTCTATGTGAGACTGGTGGTGTGATGCAAATATTTCCCTTCTTCTCTTGACTGCCTGATCCAGTCTTGTGTTGAGAGAGCTTGGCCTCCAGTTTGGCTGTATAATTGCATCTCTTGCATGTATTAGTGTTTGGTGGTAGGAGGAGAGGGTTGTCTGTGTACATGAGGCAGTTGTAACATTGCCTCAAAATGCCCAGATTCACCAGTTGGACTGAGAGTACACCTGAAACTGCCCTTTGGACATGCCTGGATAGGTACAGTGAACTGTTTTACTGATTGGCTGGTAAGGTCGAATAGAGAGCCTTGTCCTTCTGTACAGTATAGGGGGGGGGGTCTAGTGCTAGGGTTTATAAGTGCTTGCTATGAGGTTTGAGCAAGTGCCGGGCTGAGAAATGAATGGTTTGAGTGCTTAAGTTGAAAGTTTGTCTAGTTCCAAGGGAAAAATTGAAGAGGAGACTTTGTGGAGCCGGGAATAATTATACCCTAGCTGCCAGGCACGCAAAACAGGCAAACGTGGAAATGAAAGAGAGAGAAATTAGCCTAAAATGGCCAGTAAACTACTAATTTCTGGGCTGAAACCACTCCTCCTGGGACAGGCTACTCAAAGCTCCCCTCTCTCACAGGTGAACAGAGAAACTTCCTTCTATCCAAGTAAGGTATGGGCAAACAGAGAGACTTGTAACACAGCCCTGAATTTGGCACTAACCTGAAAACTGGACTATACTAGCTTAGAAAGACAGGAAACCAGTATATATCATTTTTTTTTTTTTCCGAAAATAAAGCCGATACAATCAAAAAACACTTTAAATGCACAGCAAATGATACTTATTGTTATATATTTCAGATTAATGAGGGTTTTGTTGATCCGATAGTTTCCCTGGGGAGGCTGACTTCCCAAAAGGTACTATATTGCATTTCCTGGCACTGAGTTTTAAGCTGTGGCTTTAGCAACAGTCATTTGTCAACTTTAGACCCTCTTGTAAGATGTTAGTGTCTTGGGGGGATTCTGTGACTGCTCCTAGTTTGCAATCATTTGCAAACTTGGTCAGCTAGACGTCTATGACATTGGCCTTGACTTCTGAGAAGTAGATGCCAAAGAAGAGCGGGCCCAGCACAGAGCCTTGAGAGACTTCACTGTTGAATGGCCTCTTTGAGGAGGTGATGTCACCAATCCTAACTTCCTGGGTTCTGTCTGTGAGCCATCTGGCTGTCCAGCATATTATATAGGTGTTCATGCCTAATTCTGTAAGTTTAGCAGTGCCCAAGTTTGGTATTGTATCATATGCCTTAGCCAGATCAGTGTAGGCAGTATGCACTGTTTTACAGTCATCCATTGCCTTGGAGATCTTCTCAGATAAATCCACCAGGTTCAATAAGCATGACCTTCCTTTGCCAGAGCCAAACTCGAGAGGGTCCAGTGTCTGAAGGTCTCCTCTATGGCTTTGTTGATCATTTTATATGGTAATTCTTTCCATGGCTTTGAGTGCAAGATTAGTCAAACTGATGGATCTGTTGATAGTCCACCTTTATGAAAAGGTATGACCATTGCAGTTCTCCATTCACATGTTACGAAGCCAGTTTTAAGACTGTAGTTAAGTAGTAACTCCAGTGGCCCTGATGGGTCATTTTAGATTATTCAGGAGTCATCCTAGGATATTATCAAGGACCATTGAGGCTGTGCTCTTGGCCTTGGAGCACAGCCAGTAAATGCTCTCTCCTTATAGTTGGAAAGGTTATGTTTTGAAGGTATTTCTTGGGAAGTGGCTGGGGGTGAATGGGTGGGTAAAGCTGGAACTGAATTTGTCAGCCAGCAGATTCGCTATGTCACCTGGCTTGGTGAATGTGGCACCATTAACTACCTGTAAAGCACACTCCTGTGTGCTGTCACTGAGGTTTCTGATATAGTTGAAGAAGGTCTTATGGTTGTCTTTTGCATGGGAAGCTATCTTGACCTCAGAATTGGCTTTATTGGACCTAATTCACCCTCTTAGCTGCCTGTTTATTTTGCTGAAAGTTCTCTTTATGGGAATTACTCTGCCTGATTTTAGTCATATTTTTTTTCCTTTTGTTGTATAAGCTGTTTCATCTGGGATGCCCTCAAGGTAGTTTGTTTTTGGAGTTGATTCTGGGATTACTTCTGATAAGTATTGCAGCCTCTATGCAGCCATTTACAAGTCCGTATAGGCTGCTGTGTTCTCTGGGTTTGGAGGGGCATTTAACTTTGACAAAACTGTCACTTAATAAAACAAAGTTTGCAATGGAGCATAATTCCTAACAGTTATTGAGTTTACTGGGGTTACCAAGTTGATTTTAATTTTGAAGCTTTTATGGTCAGACCTTACCAGGGAGGTTGTGACATTGGGGGTGGTGCAGTAGTGTTCCAAATTTGTGAATACTATGCCAGTATCTTAGAACCTATAGTGAGTGTATCCACAAAATGGTTAAGGGTGTTTGTATTTACAAGGTGCAGAAATCTCTGCACCTGCAGATTTGGGGCCATGTAGGATTCATGGTAAAGTCCCTTTGAGTAATGTGTTAGGTTGGAAGGGAAGTGTCTCTAGTAGGTTTAATTATGCACTATGAGTTTTGTGGGACATAGAGGGTGACCTGTAGCTTGGGAAGATATGGTATGGGATTTTATCTGCTGTGATCTGCATGTAGAGAAACTCCAGAATGTCATCCTGTTTTATCCAGCCTAGAGGTATGCTTGTTATTTATATATATCAAGACCCCTCCTCCTTTAGTCCCGGTCTGTGCAACTACTGGTCAGAAGAGTGGAAGGCACTGAAACCTTGCGCTGCCATGTAGTCTCTGCAGCTTTACACCATGTCTCAGTAACTGCACAGATGTCTGTATCCTTCAGGGTAAGGATGGCTGAGAGGGAGCTTAGCTTTTTGTTTAGGCTCCTGGCATTGAGCAGTAACACCTTGAGGTTCAGTTAAATTGATTTTTTGGCATTAGGTTTGTCAATTTGGCTTTGCCTAAAAAAGGCTTTACGGGGGTGGATAAAGTCTTAACCAGTATTTAGAAGCCTAGAAGGGACAGGTGCAGACCTTCCTTGGTATGTTTCCGATCATTTACACCCACATGGACTGTGATGGAATCATACTAGCTTGTGGTGCAGTGACTTGAGTGCATGCATAATTTAGCAGATCCTGGCTGCAGATAGTCACCTAACCGTTCCTCTTCTCCTTGTTCAGCCTGGTTAGAGGGCATCAGTATGTCTTACAATGATGCCCCCAATGTTTAGAGTCCTGGGAAGTGTGTTTGCTTGCTCTGTGGGCTTTGTACTTGGGGCTTCACTGATTGTGGGTGTATGTATGGTATTCGGTGTTGCTTTTGTGGAGTGCTTTTGGGTTTGCTGAGGGTAATTTTTACTGATGGATGTTCTAGGAGTATTTTTTTTTTGTTTAGGAAAATTGCATTTGCGTGTGTTGCGTACTGTGTGTGGGGAGTGCTGTGTGTATGGTGCATGTTTTTGACAACCTGATGTGTGTTTCTATGCAAGGTTTTAGCCTCCAGTGACACTGTGTAAGTATACCTCTCCTTTATGGTATCTGTTAGTTTTAAGGATTAAGTGGTTGTCAGTAAAACTGAGACAATTGCTATATTGCCTCAAGATACCCTTATGCCACCAGTCTGGTTGCAGAGAAATTAGGAAATTGCATATCCTTGTTGTGCATTCCCAGTTCCCTAATTCGTGAGCTGCAAGGATGTGGCATACAGGAGTTAACAGAAAGCTATTAAGGTTGCTTTTGGGGAGCGGGGTTGAAGCAGACTAGGCTATAAAATACTAAACAGTATTGTTACTCAATGAGCAAACTTGCTGCTCTAAACTTGTCATCGCGCAAGGTATTTGTTCTATACTTAGTACTTCACAGGATACTGCTTTGTGGGCAGTACTAAAAAGAAAAAAATGCTTCTAGATGTTTACATCTGTACAGGGCACTGGCATGGTGAACAGCTCTGTGCGAATGCACCATATTTATATCAGCAGTGGAAATACAGAAAACTGATTGCTGAGCCTCCTGACCAATAAAAAGACTTTTGTGGGCTTTCCAACTCCGATACACCAGTTCTGCCACTAGATGAATAATCCTAGTCCTCGTAATGAAAAGCACAGTAAAAGTAACTGAAGTGCAGTGCTACCACAAACTAACTTAAGGAGAGGCAATAAATAATTCAAGATATCAACAGCAGTGTACTTTAAGCAACTTATAGAAGTGTGATTATTTAATAGAACTACTTGGCTTTGTAGACATGAGCCAAGAGACATGTAGTTGTGTTTTCCTGGCCTATACAGATCAAGCAACCACCCAGTGTCACTAGATAGAAAATCATCAATCCAGTTGATGTCAAAACACAGAAAAGAGTTTGCTAGAGTGAAAAAATACACTACTTTATCCAACAATTAGCTGACAATGAATTCAGTGCAAGTAAATCAGTAGAACAGATGAGAGGCAAAATGCACCTTTTTTCCAAAATAAGGGCAAGAAAAGACAAAGAAATCTAGCAGTGTAGAAAGGAAAGAACTTGCAAAGCTCAATTTATAGTAAGGCCGTGCAGGTTAAAAATCACCAAGTTTAAAAAGAAAAGCAAGGATTGGGAAGGTGGGTGGGAAAATCAACAACAGTGCTTGTAGTTTTTGGAAGCCTTGTGTCTTGTCAAAAAAGGCCATAGATCAGATGTAATCTGTGTATTTAAGTATATTGCAAGAAGCAAACTAATTAGTGAAAGGGAAAAAATGTGAAATATGCAGCCTGGGTAATTTAAATGTTTTATCTTCTATGTAGGAAAAAAAAAAACACCAGGCCAAAACAGATTTCTCAAAACGGAAAACAAAATGGAACAGGTAAAACAGAAAGCAACTGTATCAATTTAAACAACTACACATAAAAATAATGGGGTTACTTTTCTTGCTTCTTTGTTTCAAATCATTAGTAGGGTGTCACCGGCAGTGCTTATAGTTTTTTGCAGGCCTCGAATTGTATTAGAAAAGACATTAGCATGGAAATGGAATTACTGAAGCAAACCAGTTTATCCCACAGATGTACTGTTAGAAGAAAGAAGCATTCAGAGCCACAGACTTGTAGTCATAGCTGTTTTTCACCATTACATAAAAGCATGAATGGGCGTACCTTCGTTGAAGGTTGTGTGTTAGGTCTGGCAAGCCGGTACGTAAAAATCAACTGCCAATCATTAGCGGACTGGAGTTCTGCTGTGGCGACCCCTAACCGGGAAAAGCCGAAAGACACAAACAAACAAACAAACAAACATAAAAGGTGGTGCTGCGGTAGCGTTGTCGCCTCCCAGTAAGACGTTGTCCTGTTCGATTCTCAGCTAAAGCGTCTTCTGTGTGGAGACATGCGTGAATGGGCGTACCTTCGTTGAAGGTTGTGCGTCAGGCCTGGCAAGTCGGTACGTAAAAATCTACTGCCAATCATTAGTGGACCGGAGTTCCACTGTGGCAACCCCTAACCGGGAAAAGCCGAAAGATACAACAACATAAAAAAATACTTTGATAACCAGTTAGTAGTATATAAGGTACACAAAATGTGGTGAAGTCAGAATGCTTATGGATTTTAAGTTCTATATTCCCCATGGTGCACAAGAATAAAGCCCTTACTGCACCCCAGACAACCAGTGTTCAAGTTGTGGTACATGTACTGGAGGGACTGGAAGGGGGGAAGAAGGATGGGAGTGAGCCACAAATGTCAGCTCGCCCATCCAGGGGTAATGAAGGTTACCTAGGCTTTGCTAGATAGAGTAGGAACAACATTAAGAGCCTGGTAAGTTTTGTGCTACAAGTGGTATTCTGCTTGGTTTGGATGTTTCTCATGCATGCATAAGAGCTCTTAAAAAAAAAAAAAAAAAAAGGCTGCCTCTGTATAACCATTATACATATGTTATTTAGTAGTCTAACTTTTAACTGACTTCAAGGGTTAGCAAAATGATTAATCAAAAGGTTCACATGACTAATTGATCAACAGGAAATTAGGAAAGGGTATATAAGAACTGGATATGGCATTATTCATTATCTGATGAAGTCTCTGGTCGAGACGAAAGCACTCATCTTTGTGTGATTGTAATTTATTTTAATAAATCTTTGGCTCCTTACTGCTGTGGTTGGATTGGTTTTATGGCAAACATCCTTAGGAGAGGTATTCCAGACCTAGTGGTCTTCTTGGGTGGTTCTCCTGACTGATGAGAAGGCACAGCCACTGTTCACAGGTAATGTTTGGAAGAACCCTGATGTGGTAGTCCAAAACCAAACAGGCCAGATACAGTTCTACTGCTGCCCAATTACTTCCTTGTTTGGTTGCATAATCCATTGAATGAAAGTTTACTGCTGCTTTTGAAAAGGCCTTGAACTACAATCCAAGACTGCTCATCTTCCTAACATATAGTTGCTCACAACAGACAGGCTTGGGAAGCGTTCTCAAGCTTTTACCTTGAGGGCATTAAATTATATAAGTATGTTAAGGTTCCAGAGGAAACAAATGAGTGAGACAGCTTGCACTGTGGAAGAGCTGCCTGAATCTGACTTGAAAATTAAACTACATTTCCAGCTGTGTACTTTTGGTTTGCTCGAAACCTAGAACAGGGGCCATGCCCAGAGTACAGTGGATCATTCAGGGAGAGTGGCAGTTAATGGATTTGTGAGCATGGCTCCTCCTCAACAACTTTGCTGTTAAGATTCAGGCTGGTTTTATAAATAGACCCATTGGATGGAACTTGCACTTTTTGGACCAAAGGCATTCATCAAGACTGGGGTGAAGTTTCAGACATGACAGTATTTTTCATGGAATCAGCTGTGTGTGCATACTATAAGTGGCAAGGTTTGGAAGGGGGGGGCCATATTACCATGTCCAACATCCGTTTGTCCATTCAAAATAGTTTGTTTTAGGGCATACCAAGAGCCAGATGCAATGTTTCAGTGGGCTGGATTGTGGCCCTAGAGCCACCTGTTGGAACCCCTTAGTTTGTTTTAAACACTCGTTGTCCTCTACTTTTTTGAGGCTTTGCTTAGGGCCACAGGTGGTACAGTGACTTTCAAAACTGCCCTCCACCCAGAGGAGGAAGCTTTTGGCAGAGTGAGCAGAGGTAGTACAGTCAGGGGCCTTTTGTCACTCCACCTAACTGGCTGCCAATCACATCACACATGAAGTGAGTAAGGGACATAATATCCAGAGGTATGACATTCCTTCCTTATGTCCACCCTTCCTGCAGTCCCCCCTCTTGTATACATCCCACACCATCAAAAGACGATGTCAAGAATAGAAGCATGGAGTCTGCTCTAGGAAGTACCACAGTAGTCTACTAAAAAGTATTTTTTTAGTTCTCCAAAAGACCAAGCAACTCATCTGTGGTGGCCTAAATCACTGCATCCACAGGGAGCCCTTTTGTATGGTAACTGTGCAGCCTGTCTTTGTCCATTTATCTAAGAGCCTATAAGTGCCCTTTATTGTCTCCCTGGATGCATACATGCACATTAAGATTATCAAGGAGTTTAGGTGGCACCTTTACTTCCACACAGAAGACAAGCACTTTCAGTTCTGGACATTGCCATTCAGGGTCAAAATGGCTCTAGAGTCTTCACCAGATGCATGCAGGTTTTCAGGGTCTTTCCTTACCTGGATGGCTAGATCTTAGCAGCCCCAACAATGGACCGCAACATCAGTGGGGGTTGGGAGGGTGGCATAATGGTTAAGGTGTATGCCTTACAAACACAAGGTGCAGGGTTTGAGTCTCACAAGGATAATTGGCTAGGCTTACAATGGCTAGCAAGTACTAACTAGTACTAACCAATGAAGCTATCCAAGATTTGCTTCAGCTGTTTCAGTAATTGAGTGTAGTGGTCAATCTTGGGAAATTGCAGTGTATGCTCGTGTTATTGCTTTGATAAGTTTCACTTTAGACACGCAGTGTATGCTCGTGTTATTGCTTTGATAAGTTTCACTTTAGACACGCAGTGTATGCTCATGTTATTGCTTTGATAAGTTTCACTTTTGACACGCAGTGTATGCTCGTGTTATTGCTTTGATAAGTTTCACTTTAGACACGCAGTGTATGCTCGTGTTATTGCTTTGATAAGTTTCACTTTAGATACGCAGTGTATGCTCTTGTTATTGCTTTGATAAGTTTCACTTTAGACACGCAGTGTATGCTCGTGTTATTGCTTTGATAAGTTTCACTTTAGACGTGCAGTGTATGCTCGTGTTATTGCTTTGATAAGTTTCACTTTTGACACGCAGTGTATGCTCATGTTATTGCTTTGATAAGTTTCACTTTAGACTATCTCGACCGTACTTCTACTAGACAAGTTATCTGATCAGCTGTAATGCAACTGAATTTTCTTTCCCAGCCACTTCCTGCCTCAGAGCAGTGTGTCTAGCGGTGTTCATTTTTTTTTTCTTTTTTTGTGACTTGTGTTATCACATGAGAATCTTTCAGTGGACCCTCAGATTTCAATGTAAATAGCCTCCGGACCAGTTGGATGTATAAATCAGGATATTTGGAAAGTGCAAGCAGCATCTGGCATGGTGAACTCGAGAACTGAGTGTTGCTGTGTACAGACCCTTTCAAGCCCCCATTCCCCTAGTGACTATGACCATGAATGAATCTGTTGTAGGGTGGGTGGAGACATTTATTTGAAGGAGGCTGTCCCAGGCACATGGTCATCCAGAAAGGTCAGGTTGCATGTGGACAGTCTAGAAATGAGGACTGTCCTCCTCATCTCTCGTGTTTCAGGACTCCTTTCCCTATAGTGCAGTTTCCATCCATTCTAACAATATGGTAGTAGTTGGTACATACACAAATGGGGGAATGGCATTCCTTTCCTTTTTGGGATACCATTTAGCTGTGGAAGTGGATTTTGACATCGAATTGCCATTCTATTATGTTGACAGCTCAACCATTGATTTCTGATACCTCACGACTGGTGTGTCAGTCAGTCATTCTGTAGCACTATGTTCAGTCATTGCAACAGCCTTGTTGTACCCTGGCTGCATCACTGAGCAACTACAAATGCACCTTCTTTTCTCCTCATCCTCCTTCAGGAGGATACCCCAGGGATGCAGTTATCCATCAGTGGTTCCCCATTTCCTCTTCCCATATTTCCAGAGAAGGCGAAGAATTGCAAGCCAAAGTTGTACTCTTAGCTCCCATTTATTGCCCACTAAGTGTACCCCCCTTGGCATCTGGCCTGAACATTAATGGCTTAAAGCCTTCCAGAATTCTGTCTCACCTAAACCTTTATGCAGTAAGATTAGTCACCTGGTTTCTTCATTTTTTGAGATAGCTGTGGACACTTTGTAACCCTAGAGAGTCTGTCTTCTTTCTTTTGACTAGAGATCTGGCATGAGAGGCGCTTATCATGCCAACCGGGCATGTTTCTCTTTTTGAGCTACTGTCGGAAGGATATATTCTTTTACTGTTCCATTGTCTCTCTCTACTTTTCTTCCATTAAAGTTCATCAGCAAATTAGAATGCAATCAATATTCTTTTCTGCAAAACTGATTCATTTAGTCAAACTCTAACACCCAACATGTTTTGTTAAAAAGCAACCCAAAAATCATTACTTCATTCTTTATTCCTCCTGCTTAGTACACTTCAGAACAAATTTCCATATTCACACACAAAAATTAAGATGTAATATTCTGTTTACAAGCAAGCCACTGATGAAAGAGGTCTATATTAGAAGACTGACTGTTTAGGTGATCGAACACCTAAACTTCGATCTTCTAATATCGAACCGCACAATGTCGAATGTCCCAGGGAAACACGTCCCTCGGCCACAACACAAAAAAACATTACATCTAAATTAAGTGGGGGGCTTTGCCCCCTCCCCCTGACATGGGGTCTGTGCCCCCCACACCCCCCCTAACTAAATATACCAACTCCAGGATCACTCAACAGTAGGGAAATAGCAAACTTCGTCGAATGGCCGTTTTTTGCTTTCAGCATTAGAAGGTAGATGTTTAGGTGTTCGATCACCTAAACATTCAGTCTTCAGATATAGACCGATGAAAGAAATGTAGCAGATTCAGAAATATGCATGTGTATGCAGCTTTAGAGTTTTGGAGGACAGCAGTAGGATTTACCATAGTTGTTAGCAGATAGCCACTGCACTGTGTGCAGCATAGTAACTTACTGGGTAAGGTCTCTGTCTCTGGTTAATGGCCATGTGAAGTTTACAGGTTCTCCATATGTCTGTGTGGGCTTAAGGCACTTCAGTTTCCTCTGCCACTTAAAACATGCTGGTTGGATGACTGCTCTAAAAAGGTGTCCATATTTAATGTACTCTGTTGCCCTTGTGGCCTGGATTGTAGTTGGAGAGTCAAAGATGCACCAGTTCACTCTCCAGCTTGATGGATGAAAATGATCCACCACATGTCAGGGAAGCTAATGTGACTAACAATGAAGTCTAATCTTTATTTAAATAGGGGCTACCCAACCAGATTAATAGAATCAGGGGAGTCGAGCAGAATTTAAGGCCCAAACAAGGGGACAAAGTCAGAAAACCATAGCAACATTAATACTATTAGAAGGCTCATGAAGGATAAACAGAATAATGAAACTGTTATGATGGCTTAGTGAGTAAGCCTTCTGCTGCACAACTCCAAGCTCTGCGGTTCAGGTCTGACCTCCAGCGACTTTCACTGTTTGTGTTGAATCTTTGATGTTAAGTTGTCAATCTCGCCTTCATTCTTGCTGGATGGGTTCGGAGCCGATCCTCGGCTCCGACTCGGCACTTGCTTAGCTTGAGAACTCCTTTTACCAGCTCGAGGCAACCCTATATCCCATGATGCAAGGCGAGACTACCCCAGATCTCGTTTGCCGCTTTGCGAAGAGGTCTCTTTTTTTGCCAGCTCAGGTGAGTTTGATTTTTTTCCAAACAATTTAGTCAGGGTTTTACTCTCCCTTTCTTCTTAGTATTAGATAGTGTGTAGTTTTTTTCTACAGCCCACCCTATTTCCCTTTTAATTAAACTTTAAAGTTAAATTTGTAAAGTTAATAATTTTTCAGTTAGGCCTAGGCCTCCCTGTCTTAATCCCTATCTGTGTGTGTGTTTTTGGGATTAATAGTGTGACTGTTCAGTGTGTGTGTGTGTGTGTGTGTGTGTGTGTGTGTGTGTGTGTGTGTGTGTGTGTGTGTGTGTGTGTGTGTGTGTGTGTGTGTGTTTTGCTTAGACTATGTCTGGGGAAGGAAAGGTCTCAGGCTTCAAGAAGTGTGACTCGTGCTGTCAGAAGATGTCTCTGACAGACGGTCACACTTCTTGTGTTTACTGCCTGGGGCCTTTACACCTGCAGTACTCCTGTGCTATATGTCATTCTTTTAGCCAGAGAGTCCTGCAGGAGAGGAGGAGCAAGTTAATCCTCCGTGGCTTATTAAAGCCAGAAGGTTCACCCACTAAGACTGGGTCGGGTAAACATTCAAAGCCACCTAAGGTTCAGGCTACAGTGGTTAAGCCTTCCCCGGTGGCTCCGACTCCTTCGGAGTCGAGATCGGCTCCGGCTGGAGCCGATCTTTCTTCCTCTGATGTGGTAGTGTCGGTTCCTACCGGCTCCGACACTCAGTCTACAGTTGCCTTGTCGGCTCCGGCTGGCGCCGACGTGTTATCCAGTATCGGAGCCGAAAAGTCTTCAGCTCCATCTGGAACCCAGAGGACGTCGGCTCCGATGGCTTCGTCCAAGAAGAGATCTCGGTCCCCTTCTTTGGAGTCGATCCACTCGGCTCCGAGGTATCCTCTTTTGTCGGAACGGAGTCATCGGAGCCGATCTTCGAGATCTTCCAGGCTGTCTGACCACGATTTAGAGAGGGTGGTAAGCAGGCTGTTGAAGTCACAGGCACTAGCCCAAATGTTCCATAGCCCGTCTCAGCAGACTTCGGCTATTGCTCTTCCCCTTGAACTTCCTCCTCCGACTCTCCTCCAGAGTTCGGAGCCGGAGCTTCTCGGGACAGCGACCAGGTCGGTGCCGGAGCCGATACATCCCCTTTCGGCTCCGTCGTCTTCGGCTCCGATCTCCTCCATGAGACCTTCCTTGGAGGGATCCGGTCGTCGTGTTTCCCTTGTCGGCTCCGAGGGGGCTAGTGGCATCGGACCCTTGTCCGACCCCGCTCTCCCTCTCGGGGCTTCGGCTTTGGTAAGCTCGGCACCGACATCGGCCTCGGAGCCTTCTGTCTCAGTGGAGCCGGGAATTCCTGTTTCTTCGGAACGGGAGTATTCTGGTCTCCCTGGGAGGGGAGCCTTTGAGGTGATGAGGAGTGTCCTGGCACCTGAGCCAGGTCAACGGTCCATCTCTTTAGCTCCTCCCTCTTCGGTGCCTGTTGATGTCTCTTGCCAGCCTCTTGCTCTCAGGCCCAGGGATCCATCGCCCCAGGTTTCCCCATTGGGAATAACTTCCTCTTTCGAGGTTTCTCCTGATCCCGCAGGGGAACCCCCGCGGAAGAGGATGTGTAAGAGGAAACACACAGACTCCCCTGAGTCTACAACATCTGATACCGACTTAGATGAGTCTGAGGGTTCCCCACGGTCCCCCTCTGAGGATGTCTCCATTTCAGACATCCTTGAACTCCTCAAACAGAGGGGGAACTGGCCTTCCATTGACCCCTCCGAGGATGAGTCGGTATACCTGGAGGCTTTTGGATCCCGACCCTCCACCTCCTGGGTGTCTCCGCCTTTCGACCCACTTATGCAGGTAGTGGCTCGGAAGGCGTGGGCAGCCCCAGATTCTGTGAAACCTGTCCCCAGGAGGCCATCCAAATTTATTACGGCCCCTTCAGACAAGCAGTTTCTTTCTAAGGGCGTCTCTGTGGATGCTATGGTGGTGGCGGCCACCAAGAAGGAACTTGCGGATCCTTCCGTGCCTGTCCATCCTCCTAACAAAGATTCTAGGACCATGGATAGGTATGGTAAGCGGATGTTTTCTTCAGCGACCTTTGCTATGCTCGCTGAACTACCTTTGTCATTTCACCAGACTTCAAAGAGATATTCTCAAGGAACTAGGTGAAGTGGTTCAGGATCCTTCAGCTGCTGGGGCTCAAGACAAGATTGCCTCACAGCTAGCAATCCTAAATTCTTTAGCCAACTCCTCCATGCGGCTCATATCCTATGCAGCCGATGGAGCGAGCAGAGCCGCAGGCACAGGAGTGGCTCTTAGACGTCAGGCCTGGATGCGGCTTTGTAATTTCGCGGACCCCTTTAAGGCGTCCTTCACCAATACCCCCTTTGACGGTTCGGCTTTGTTCGGACCTCAGGTGAAGGAAACGTTGACCAGGTGTGAGCAAGACGGCAAAACTCTTTCTGCCGTAGGAGTCCATTTTTCCACCCCTTCTAGACCCTATCCCAAGGGTCAGAAAGGAGGAAAGATGTGGTTCCGTAAAGCCCAAGGAGCAGCGCCGGACACACGTGGTCAGTTTACCCCCAGAGGCAGAGGGGGTAACAATAATAGACGCCGCCCTAGAGGCAGGGGGGGGTCCCCAGAATCAGGGCAACAGGGAGCCTCTTCCTGATAAGCCCTTTCAGCATCCCTGAGGTGTTGCCCGACTGTCCACCCTTGGAGGCAGTCGGGGGAAGGATATCGCTGTACCCAGTAGCCTGGCGTTCCCTCTCACAAGACATGTGGGTACAGTCGATCATATCCGAGGGTTACAAAATCCCCTTCGAAAGGTATCCCGTACCTCACCAATCCCTTCCAGACATCTCACCAAGTCAAAGGGATTTGGCAAAACAGGAGGTTTCAAAGCTCCTAGAAAAAAGAGCCGTCCAGACTGTTCCAGCAGACCAAGTAGGATCCGGCGTCTACTCGAGATTCTTTTTGGTCCCCAAAAGGACGGGAGATTGGAGACCTATTTTAGACCTGAGCAATCTAAACAGATTTGTCAAGAAGGCAAGATTCCGGATGGTCACGCTTCAGTCCATTCTGCCCTTTCTGGGCAAGGACAACTGGATGTGCTCGATAGACCTTCAGGACGCGTACTATCACATAAAGATACACAGACGCTCCAGGAGGTTTCTCCGCTTTCGGCTAGGGACCAGTCATTATCAATTCAGAGCCCTGCCCTTTGGCCTCACTTCAGCCCCAGAGTGTTTACCAAATGCATGGCAGTGGTCACAGCTCATCTGAGACGTCAAGGATTCCAGGTGTTTCCTTATTTAGACGACTGGCTCCTCTCCGCCACCACCAAGCATCAGCTTCTTCAGAGCAGAGACTACACTCTGCAGCTTTGCAAAAGGTTGGGAATATCGGTGAATTTCGAAAAATCTTCTCTGCTGCCTTGCCAATCTATCACCTTTATAGGCGCAGAATTAAACACCGTCAGTATGTTAGCCAGACTAACAGATCAGAGAATTCTGGACATCCAAAAATACGTTCGGATCTTATTGCAGAGCAGCAAAGTCAAAGCCAGATTGGTTCTGAAGGTTCTAGGTCTTATGGCTGCGGCCATTGTACTTCTACCATTAGCTCGCTTCCACATGCGTCTTCTGCAGTGGATGTTATTCACTCAGTGGTCGTTCCAGAACCTTCCCATGAGGCACGAAATCTTGGTTACTCAATCGTGCAGGACTCATCTAACCTGGTGGATATCTTCCCCTCTACTTCATCAGGGCCGACCATTTGTTCCCCCTCCTCCGGTTGCCACAGTCACTACGGATGCCTCTCTGATCGGGTGGGGGGGGCATTATCAGGGCAGGATGGTCCACGGGACTTGGCAACCCATAGAATACCATCTGCACATAAATGTCCTGGAGATGAGAGCAGTGCTTTTAACGTTGCAAGCCCTCAACGACTTTCTTCCCGCGGGGACTATTTCAGTTCAAACGGACAACATGTCTGTGGTTTGGTACATCAACAAGCAGGGCGGGACCAGGTCCTATCCTTTGTGTCGAGAAGCTCTCAGACTTTGGCAATGGGCAATCTCCTCTCATCGGTTTCTGATAGCAACGCACATCCCCGGCAGGTCCAACCTCTTAGCGGACAGACTGAGCAGAGCCATTCTCATGCCTCACGAGTGGTCTCTCAATCAATCGGTAGTGGACAAGATATTTCTGAAGTGGGGCACCCCTTGTTGCGACCTTTTTGCTACACCCCAAAACAACAAATGCCCGGACTTCTTCACCCTCTTCCCCCTACCAGGCCAACCCCTGAGAGATTCTCTAACCCAGGATTGGCCCCGGGGACTTCTGTACGCCTTTCCTCCTTTCCCCTTAATTCCACAGGTCATTCAGAAAGCTACCGTTTTGAGAGCCAAGTTGATTCTCATTGCCCCTTACTGGCCTCGACAAATTTGGTTTCCGACCCTACATAGTCACCTCCTGGTGCAGCCTTGGCATATGGACCCAGTTCCGGATCTTCTGATCCACCAATCGGGTCAACAGCACCGGGCCATTCGTTCTCTCAACCTCACTGCTTGGTTGCTCCACTTCCTTCCCTAGCCAGGCTTCCTATGATCTCTGATCCTGTCAGAGATATCTTAATAGCTTCCTTGAAGTCGTCCACCAGAACGGTTTATGCTAGCAAGTGGCGACGTTTTTCCCTTTGGGCAAACTCCAGGCACATTGATCCTTTTACTGCACCTGTGCATTCTGTTTTAGATTTTCTGGCTGAAGTTTTTCAGTCAGGATCTTCTTCATCAACAGTTAAAGTTCAACTGGCGACGATTTCCAAATATCATGTTGGCTTGCAAGATCATAACATTATGTCACATAGACTATGCAAAGCCTTTCTGAGAGGAGTTTTTCTCCTAAAGCCTCCAATAAAACTTCCTCCTCCACAATGGGATCTGAATTTGATGTTAGCATCCTTGATTTTATCCCCCTTCGAACCGTCTGCTTCATGCTCCTTAAAGTTACTGACCTGGAAAACAATATTCTTACTGGCTGTCACTTCAGCAAGGAGGGTATCCGAGATTCAAGCTCTCTGCATCCATTCCCCTTACTTGGTTTTTCACAAGGACAGGGTATCCTTGAGAACAAATCCATCCTTTCTACCCAAAGTTGTTTCTCAAACTAATATTAATCAATCCATCGATCTACCAGTTTTTTTTCCAAATTATTCTGACAGAGCTGAACAAAAGCTTCATTTTTTGGATGTCCATCGTCAGCTCAGATATTATTTGCATAGAACTAAACAATTCAGGAAATCAGATCAATTATTCGTCTCCTATGCAGAAAACAGGAAAGGTCTCCCAGTATCAAAAGTGACCTTATCCAAATGGTTGTCTTCCGCCATTTCTTATGTGTATTCGCTCAGAGGCAAGCAACTACCCTCAAAACCGAAGGCACACTCAACCAGGAGCCTATCCACTTCTACAGCTTTTCAGGATAGGCTACCCATTGATACCATTTGTGCAGCAGCTACTTGGGCCACTCCTCATACCTTTGTCTCTCATTACAAATTAGATTTGGCCTCCAGGGACAGAGCCAGTTTTGGTTCCACAGTACTCAAGAGTCTGTTCCATTGAGCCACCCAGGATACAGGTGCTAGGGACGCGGTCCCATCCAGCAAGAATGAAGGCGAGATTGACAACTTAACATTTAGAAGTTATGTACCTACCATAACGTTCCATGTTAGTTGTCTTCTCGCCTTCTTTCTTGCGTCCCTCCCTCCTTCCCCCTGGCCTGAACAGATCTTGAAGAGTTTCTCTTTATCAGATTCACTCTCCTTAGTTCTTTAGAGAGTCTATCTTAAGAACTTTTTGCCTAGTTCTTCTAGGCTAGTTTTGCTCTTCCTTTGGGATTAGTATTATTGGCAGGGTTATTTAGCTACCAAACGAGATCTGAGGTAGTCTCGCCTTGCATCATGGGATATAGGGTTGCCTCGAGCTGGTAAAAGGAGTTCTCAAGCTAAGCAAGTGCCGAGTAGGAGCCGAGGATCGGCTCCGAACCCATCCAGCAAGAAAGAAGGCGAGAGAAGACAACTAACATGGAACGTTATGGTAGGTACATAACTTCTAATTTCTCTAGATATTCCAGTTTTATCCTCCACCTCTCCCTACAACATGCTGATTGAAATTAGCTAAGTTACTTCTGTTGTTCTTATTTATGGCCAGAGTTTTGACTGAAAATAGTATGCAAATGGTCTAGTTCACTTTCTCTGTTAATAAAATTAAACCCCAGTATAATTGAGTCAAGAGGGCCACCAGCAGAAGTAACAGTATCACAGGATCTACAGCACTATTAAAGGTACCACAGCATCTGTCTTCATTAACATATTCGGGAACCTTCAGCAGTTTTAGGGGAAATAAGACTTTTTTAAAAAGGCTGCATCCACAGTATAGGAAACCCCCCCCCCCCCCCAAAACACTTGTGCCTGGAAACTAACAATTGTGGTAGACACTATGCATTGGACATGTGGGGGGTGTAGTAAAAAAGCAACCACTTAAAAAGGATTTGGGTGTTCAGCGTATGATTCTTGCATTTGGAAGCTCTGGCAGATACTGATGGAGTGTAGGCCATGTTTGTTGCACTTTATGCATATGCTGACCTGCACAAGGCCTTAATGTAGGGTGATTACTTTCAATGACTTGTGCTACCAAACATATTTATAGGACTGTGTAGTAGTTTTACAAAATCACTGAGTGTTAGATTCTATGTTCACATTAGATTGCATGAAAATTGTTTTAAAATATGTTTGGGGCTTATTCCCCCATACTCTGTTTAGCTGTAATTTGCATCCAAGACTGCAATGTAAAATAACCATCTCTTGGGGTGTAGGAGATAATGGAAAAAAAAAGTATTTTGTTGCCCTATTCTGTAATGGGAATAAAACCAATTGGGTTGGATGTCAAATACTCTACCAGCTTGTAGTCTCTGCTGATTCTTTTAGAATGATGTTAATTGCAGTCAAATTTATGTTGTGATTCTCACTTGTTACTTTGCTATAGTTTGACATGATAGTGACAGTTCTAGTCAAATTGCAATTTTTTAACTGAAGCATTCACAGGCATATATTTCCTAACCTGTTGGAGGGACATTTGCATATTAAAAAGCTGCCAGTGGTTTTTTTTTTTGTTTTTGTTTTTGTTTTTTTTTGCACAACAGTCCAGCATACAAAAGTCCTCTGTAAATTAAAAATGGATCTTGATCCATTTACTTATTTCTGATGTAATGGAAAACGTTGGATAACTGTACACCTGATTGGGTGATATGAACAAACTCTCTCAGCTACAAGTAGTTGCTTGCAAATAGAGGCGATCTGTATTGTTAACTGATAAATGGAGGTTTACAGCAAGCCAAGCATTACTTTTGAATTGTATTAACCCTAGTGTCACAAAAGGCATCTTATTCAGCAGTAGTTAAGTCCCTTTCAAGTCTTAAGTTTCCGTTTTATGGTTCACACATTGCAACTCATTTACAGTACATTACCACTGTTTTTATGGTTAACTTTTGGTTGCATGATTAACTTGTTCTTGTAATCACATGTAGGTGCTCCATGGACTGCAAAACTTTTGAGAACTAAAAGCAACGAAGACTTGCATAAACTTTGGTAAGCATTTACTAAATTCTTAAAGCTGTTGTGGAAGACCAGGTACTATTTGAATGCCAGTCTAGTAACTGAGGCATTCTACATCTTATTATAGGTATGTCCTTCTTAAAGAAATGAACATGCTATTGACTTTGCAGCAAGAAGCCAAGAGGCAGAGGTTACCAATGCCTAGCCCAGAGCGTTTACGCAAGGTAATATTTTTAATTATCTTCTGTGCAACTACCAATTCTGGTACAGAGCACAAGCTGTGAATTGAAAAAAAGTGATTTGTACACCTCCATTGTAGCAAGTGTTTGTGCCCCACAAGGAGCTATACTGGGACCAGTACTTAACATATTATCAGTGACCTTTCAACTGCTACCGTAGTTTAGTACACTGACTCAACCCTAATCTGCTCAGCCAAAAATATCTAAACACCAAAACCTTGCACACCAATCCTTATCAATTAAAACCTGGATAAATTCACTACTACTACTTTTAAACCGTAAAAAAGAACTAAATTACAACTCTGACATAATACACATCTCTACCTTAACACTATTCACAATTGCTTGTGCCAGAAATACCATGATAGAACAAGTAAACCACACAAAATTACTGGGCATTGTCTTAGTCTGCCAGTTGAAATTAGACCACTATATATCAGACTTTAGTTAAAAAAAATAACTGCTCAAAAACTAGGTGTATTTTATATGGAGAAAAATCTACCTCACTGACATAACCAGAGGAAGTACAGCCTCTTTCTTACTGCTGTCTCTCCTTAATACAACACTATGACTCTATATTCAAATATTGTAGCTAAACTATGGAACCACATCCCATTACCCCTGAAATCCATTCAAAATGTAAACTCTAAAACACAACTAAAACATCACCTATCAGTTCAGTAGATGTGCTGCTGTATATCTCCAGGACAAATGCTACTTATAAACTTCAGCCTGCCATATTGTCAAACTATTTCTCTTCACTCACTCAAACTCCCATGGCCCACAAACCAGTCTTTACCAATATCTGAGTAGTTTCACTAGCATCTGCAAGCCATATACCTAGTTTTATGATGCTGCTCATTAGCCCACCTCTATGATAGCAGTATAAAATTGTCTGTCTTCCATTACTTTGAATTTTGAAGCAGTAATATCTGTTGGCTGTCTGGCAAAGACCAAAAACATCTCTTTAAATGCTCAGTGTTCAACATCTACTAAATACACAAGTATCTTTTGTACTGTAATAGTTGCGGTAATTTCCTTGTACTGTAATCTAATTAGCAAATGTATGTGTAATTGTTAATTTATATTACTTAATGTTTGTTCATGCACTTACTGATTGTTTAAAAACTATTTGTAATGTGTTGGAGCTTCTGTCCTCAGGCCTTTGCTGAAAAGGTTTTCCGACTAAACCCAGTCGGACAATCCCACTAAACAAAAGCAAAATAAAATAAAGTGAAGTATGTGGGTTTTTTTTGTGAGTTGTGGTCTTACTCTTGCAGGGAAAAAAATTATTTATAGTCTGAAGGCCCAGCAGAACCATCTGGGACATATGCCCAAGTTAAACTCTTGCACAGAAAGAGGATCTAAATGGACCTATAGACTTAACACCTGCAGGTCCTCTTTTTTTTTTTACATATTTTGCCTTTAAAGTGAAGTGACTGCTGAAAATATATTGTCTCACAGTCCTACTACATTGCTTTCCTGTGCATCAAAAGTGGATCTCACCACCATTTCCTGTATTTAATATGATTTTTTTTTAGAATGGGGAAGAAAATCTAGACTTTTTATGTTAGTTAAGATTTGGACTGCCTGGAAAATGAGCATGTGTGACCCCATGATGCAAAGAAAAGCCCTTACTGTGCCCCAGAATTCTTGTGTTCAGCTAGTAACATAGATACTAGAGGACCAGATGGAGGAAGATGGGAGTGAGGGGCAGATGTCAGGCAATCTTAGGGGTGGGAAGCTGCCAAGGCTTGCTGCAGTAGCAGCATTAAGATCCTGGCAAACGTGCTGTGAGAAGTACACTACTTGTGTTAGAGATTGTGCAAGCTCCTCATTTAGGCGGTAGTTATGGAACTCTCAAGGCCGCCGTAGTATGGAGGGGGGTTAGGGCACACTCCCTAGCAATGGAATAACATTGCACCAGTGGTTTTCAATCTCCTCACCAGTCCTGAATGTGGATTAAGTTGAGCCCAGAGGGAGGCTAAGGCTGATTTGGTAGACCAGGTGAAAGAGGAGAGGAGTTGGTGGCAGCTGATGGACAGCTATGGGGAGGATCAATAAAAGCTAAATAAATATATGTAAAAAAAAAAAAAAAATGGGAAATGATCAGATTTTTACACTGCATTAGGATAAGAGTAAAACATGTATTTCTTGTAGTGTTTTGAAATTGAGCTGTCTTTATCAGGTGGAGCGTTCGATGACAAGATTGGATACAATAATTGCAGAACGTGAAACTGCACTACGATTGCTACAAACTGGCCAAGAAAGACCACGGCCTGGTGACTGGAGAAAAGACATATTTGGACGTACTTACTGGTAAGATTTCATACTATAGTGTGGTGACAGTTAATTTGCCTTTGCTAAACATGGTTAGAATGAAGCAGTTTTGAAGTGTTGTAATTAAAGCATCAGTGCTGTGAAAAACACTTTTTGACATTGGGGATTGCATAGACCTGCAGTGTTTTAAATATGGTTGTATAATGTGTTTCAAATGGATCACAGCCTTAGCATGATTTTATTTAATGTAATAAGCTTAATCATAATACTCGTTATCACTGTTATCACAGACTCTGGGTTAAAACCAAAAACTTGTAATAAGCCTTTTCAAATTGGAAAGTAGCCCAACACTAAAGAAAATGTCATTATCAGCTAGTAGAGTTCATGATCATAAGTGGGAGGTTCAAGTTTGAGTCGCAACTTTTTAAAAGTATCAATTGCAAATCAAACTAGAAACAGCAAATTCTGAAACTGATGCATTTTTTTCAAAGGGCTTCACTCCTGTCCATCCCCACATCCTTTATGCTTGCATATACAAATACCAGGAATGCTGTATCTCAGTAAAGGCACTACCCTGAGGTATTGCAGTTTTAGCCTTAATATTTGTTATTCCACCTCCTGATTTGCAGTTGTACTTCAGTTTCCATTCTCATACAAACTGTTAAACCAGCTATTCTGGAACCACCCTCCTCTTACTCCGTAGTGATATCGAAAACAATCCAGGAACAACTTTTTCAATAGTGCAGCCTGACTATTGGCTTCATGAATGTTGGCAATATCAATAACACATGGGCAAACCTTTAAATTTGGTTGAGGCACTACCACTGCAAAATAACTACTGTTAAGAAATTTTGGCTGAAAGACTCTCTCCCTGGTTTTCCTCCACTGTCTCTGATTCTATCCATAATTTTTGTGATAATAAGCTTCCTCCTGAGTGTCTTCTCCTGTATATGAATCTTACCATGTTTTTTCCTGGTGGTCCTGATTTAGCAGTGAGGAGGTGACATACCTGCAGTATTGCAATAGCCCTCCAATATTTCTTGTACTTTACCAGTGATGCCAATAGTTACTAGCCAACAATTGCTAACCAACAATGATAAAGACCCCAGCTAGACTTTTCTCGGTTTACTATTGGTGACCACACACACACACACACACACACACACACACACATACGCACAGACACACACACACACACACACACACACACACACACACACACACACACACACACACACACACACACTACTTCCCCACTGTTAAGTTCTACAACCTACAAAACTAGCTTTCATTTAAAATACCCTTCTACAAAGTTTTAATGCCAGTAAGCATCAAAAATTAAATGTGGATGACTTAAATATTAAATGGGAAGAGAACAATTAGTAAATTCTTTGCCACCTCCCCTTTATTCACAGCTACACCCAAATGGTTATTCATAGGACTAGATTTAATCTAATTCCAACAAATTCTATATCCTTGACCTATTCATTACCAGCATTGCTAAGAAACTACTGTTGCAGCCCCCATCTTAAATGGTCTTGCTCCTCGTGTCTTTTACTGGACATTTAAGGTTCCTAAATGTCCAGCCCCTATACTTCATACTAAGACGTTTCCTTGAATCTTCTGCTTATACCATTAAGCAAAAGCTGCAGCACATTGATTGGACTATGTTGTATGCTTTTGCTGACCCTACTTTGGTCATCTCCACATATGTATAATCTACTTAGTTCTTCAGGATATACTTTTTCCAATAAACGATTTGACTCTTGATTAGAATACCCTATGGATAACCACTGACTTTTATCACTTCTCTGAAGAAAGAGAAGCAGTCTGTAAACCATAGAAAAGTAACCCAAGATCTCTGTCACTTATACCCTTTTACTGCAGTTAAATTGCAAACTAAAATGCAATCCAGCAAAGCTAAGGTTGCTTATTTTAGAACTATCCCAACTTGGCCAATCGTAAAATAGTTTTTTTTAAAGACTCTTAAGGTATCTTAGCTCCATTAAAACTTCTCCAAAATTAAGTTCCAACAGCCTAATACTGTTGCTGAATCATGTTAATCAAAACAAACTCAATTACTCCCCTTCCCCTGTCATTTCTGTCCTTCTCTCATTCTCTAGCCACTATCTCAGATATCCTACTGTATAACCTCATTGAAAAGTCTTCATTCTGTTTTTTAAGCTGCTACATCATCATCGTGGAGTATCTCAAAGATGTAGACTGATTGTGTAAATTGTATTTCCATACCTTCCAACTCTGGTTGCTCTATTACAGCTTCTAAGGAACTCTGCTAAACCTTTTACCTTCATCTTTAACCTCTTCCTCATTACATACTGCATTCTCCATAATTTTAAACATTGCTGCATTTCCCGCTCCCCACAGTTAACCATTTTGTACTAAATGACTTCAGGCCTATAGTCAGTATTTGCTGTCTTAAAAAGTTCATTTACAAGCAAATGTTTGGCTATGCCAAAACCTGTACTTTAAAATTACAATATTGCTTTCATCCTAAATATAGCACAATCGAGGTCATCCTTTTTTAACTGAACAGGTCCACTCGAAAATGGCGCAATATCACTGGTACATTATTTCTTGTTTTACAGGAATGCTTTCAAAATGTAAATCGTAGCATACTGCTATCTAAGCTAAGATCTTTTGGATTTTCAGTAAGTGTCTGTTCCTGATTCAAAAAAATATGTAACCAAGTGCATCTAAGATGGCTACTGACTGAGAAGCATGATTATTACAACTCTTCCAGTGAGAAAAATGAGGGATTAATTTTTACTGAATGTTGCTTTATCAGTGTGAGTAAAATTAAGTTACTGGAGAGTAACTACACTGTCTGATGCCAGTGAAGAAGTTTTGAGAAAAGTGAAAATTGGCCATAAAGGAAGTGGCAGCAGCTCTGGTTTAACAAGAACCTTGTCTGCAAAAAGTGGTTGATTTTAGCATGGGTGATGGTTCTCTCTAATTTAGAGGAAAAATAAATAAATCAGGTACACGGATTTGTCATATATTCTTTTTTAAAGTCAAATGACAAAACGGCTGGGGAAAATAGAAAATTTAAGTAACTAATCAGATGAGGTGATAAAACTAAAGAAATCCATAGACTGGAATGAAAGACTGGCTAAACATGAGGCTTCTGAAAATAAAACCCTTTCAAAATAGTAGAACACCAAGAGGAAAAAATATATTTTTTGCTGTACCAGAGAAACTAGAATGGACTGCATTAATTTTATGAAGGTACAAATAAACAACTAAACTGGTGTTCACAGCAGGATATGTTAATTAAGAGGATGTATGTGAGTGCTCCAACTCTGGCCATCAAAAAGCAGCCAATACCTATGTTAATAAGATTACAGTTGTAAGAGCTGTTACTGACAAAATTTTGGCAAAAGAGAAAAGTATTGAAGTTGGGCATATTAGCATGTTTGCAAGACATTATTCACTGTACAACAGGCAGAAGTGTCAGTTTTATTCCATCAGTTGGAGAGTGTTGGGATTAAAGTTGCAATATCTAGCGGTCTTCAAAACAATTTTGTGTGGAGGATCAAATAAGGTTTTGGATGTAGAGCAGGCTATAGAGGAAATTTTTACCCAACAAAGAGTGGGCCAACAAGCTGCTGGGGACTTAATTATCAATCTTGTAGCAGTAAGAAAAGTGATAGACAAACTTTACTCTAGCAATGGAAAAGTTTTCACTGGCAAAGTGTTTGTGTGACAGAAGCAAATCCAGGGACTGACCAAAAGAATTGGGAGTACCTTGGACTTGATCCAGAGAATGGTGTTGGGAAATGATCAGGAAAAAAAACACCAATAAAAGTAAATGTAGTGAATAAATGGGAGAAATGTAGAGCTTCAGTCCCACTGGATGTAATTTATACATGCAGAATGTGGTTCTGCAAGTAAAAGTGAATAAAGACGAAGTTTGCTGACTGTATTAAACTGATGAGATAGTTATAAAGCATACATCCACTTTGTTAATGTTTAGGATAATTAGTAACCTTAGAAACTGTTTACTTTTACTAATATTTGTATCAATGTTTCCTAATGTAAATTGCATGTTTTATGAAGTATCTGTGTAGTGTGCAGTCAGGTAATTTAAATGTGAGGTTGGCAGTGTTTATCAGTGGTTGCTGTGTCTTTAGTGATCTTAGTTAAATGTATGTAAGGTTTACAGTAAAGATCAGAAAAGCTGGAAAGAAGCAAGTTGAAAATAATACAATGTGCTCGATTGTTGTGGAAGGATGTAAATATGTATCAATCATACTATATATAGAATTAACTTTTATAATTTGCCTTGTTTTATAAAGGGAAATAAATTGATGAGTGTGCTTGTTTACAGCTGTATACAATGTTTCTTAAGCAGAATGCTTAACATTAAATGATGAAAATGTAAAAAACATGGTGGTAGTTTGTCATGTTTGCAAAGTGAAGTAGCTATTTTTCCATTAGCAAATTATTTGGGCAGAAGACAATTAGCCTGCAATTGCAGGCAGTTAATTATGAAAGGTCTGAGCACCGTGTTCCGAGTGAAATTTACAAGGTGTAATGTAATTAACTTTTTAAGGGATACTATCAGGGAGTTCAGTAAAAACTAAAGTAAGAAATGAAGTTTGAAACTGTGGGAAGTAAATAGTTATACAAGTACTTGCCTTCCCAGCAACCTTTTATCTCAATATTTTAAATTGAGCACTGTTATAAAGGAAGACAGCCTGTGTACTTTTTCTTTAGCCTAAGCTGAAAATATGCAAGTTATTTTTCACATTTGGGAAGAGAGTAGAGATAAAATAGCATTTATCAACCTTCATAACTGAGAACATATGCTATTATATGCATTATCATAGTATAATACCTGTAGGTGTAACCATCATAGCAGGCAGCTGTTCCTATCTGGAGAGTTAGATTTAAATTTTGGAAACTACATATAGTTTTGTGAATTTTCAAGTTTTGGGAAAAAAAAAAAAAAGTATTACTTAAATGTTTTTATTGAAGTCAACATTTGGGAAAATGTGACATGGGTTCAAATACAGATAAGTGGTTACATACAAGATTATGTATATAACCTACAAAGTGGAAATATATTCAGACTTTTTTTAGTGTGTGATACCTTTTTGTCAGAATGGCTTCTTTCAGTATTAATATGGAATATAAATGACTTTACCAGAGTATAGACAAAATACAGATTATTGAATTATATTAAATCTAGGGTGTTAAGTGTTACAGGAGATGCATTTGGGAAGAATTGAGCATGTGAATTTGGCAAGTAAATGATTTCAGGGTAGATATTCAGCAGAATATCAGGGAAAAGTGGGGGATTAATGATTGCGGGATGGACCCTAGCAGTGATTGTGAGGACAATAAAAGTAGATTTGTGGCAGCAAAGTATTATTGGCAGGAGAGAAGAAGAGAATTACTCTATCAAGCATTTATATTCTTCCTAAAACTACTCCTATTATGGAACGTAGTAGAATTTGGGTAGAGCATTTTTCAGTAGGGAATATTCTTTATAGGTGGGGACTGGCTTTACAATTAAGAATCTATCAGACTTAGAAAAAAATATATGTGAATATCTGGCATTGAGATGAGAATTTAATAGCAGGAACTCTGATAGAATTTAAATTTTATTCCTCAAAATGGAATAACTGGATTAGACTGGAAAGGAATTATATTTCACAGGAGCATTTGCTTGTAATTGAAAGGTCAGAGCCCCGTACAACAGCTCTGTTATCCAATATATCAGTAAAAAACAAGATGAAGATGCACAGTAGTATAAAACTGAAGCCTGCATGGTTTGCTACTTATCTAGTGAAAAATTAGGAATTTAATGTATGGTTTATAGGTATGACTCAATAATTCTGCTATATAGACATGTTTCAGAAGGGATAGGTAGTGAATGGGATAAGATGAAACTAGTCTAAAAACATAGTATAAATGACAGTTAAAGATGGGAGAGATTGAGGAAGAAGAATTGTGTAGAGGGCTTGAAAAAAGGTTACAGCAGAAGGGAAGTCTCAGAACTGGAGTAGGAGCAATTACAGACTGCTAAACAGAAAATGAGGGATTATTTTAACATTGTTTTGAGTTTAGAAAGGTTCCACATTTTTTAATACAACGTGTGTAGAGCATAAAAACTTATCACAGTTTAAGCACCAGAAGATAGAAATGGTTGTAGCTAAATTTAAGGAGCCTATGACAAGAATTATTTAAATAGTTATCAGAGATGTTTCAAATTTTAACATTTTTATACAGCAGATGATTGAGGAAACCAATAAATATTTTGTGTCTTTTCTTGAAGTCACTGTTATGCCAAAGGCTAGTGGAAGATGTGGTCTGCCATTAATAGCTAAGAGATGAAAAAGTAAAGACAGTGATGTATAAGAGGTCGTCAGGTATATTTCCAGAAACAGAAAGTATTCCTGTGGAAATCTAAGAGGAGGGAAAAAAGTGGTGAAAGATATGTTGAAGGCTCTGTTTAACAGTATTTTAAGTGTGTGTGTGTGTGGGGGGGGAGTACCAATATCTTGGAAGAAAGTGTTTGCGTATATTTTACCAAAGAGGGTAAACACAGAGACTTCCAAGATGGCCGCACATATAAACAGCTTGATTTCAGATCTCTCTGTGTGAACAAAGAAGCATGAGTGAGAAAAGAGACAGAAAGTGGGCAAGTTTTAATAAATTTAGTTACTGGCTAGTAGGTACATTGCCTGGATGCCAGCAAAGAAGAAGCATAGAGAGCCTGATAGAAAATCAACCAGAAAAGGTGGAGAGAGAGCACCAGCTAGGAAGAATCCTGCAGCTGTTCTGCAAAAAGCAGTTCAAGCTGCAGCTTTGGTGCAAAACATGGCTTCCAGAAATGTAGCGGTATAGATAAATGAAATGTTATCAATCAGAGCTTATTAAAATATACAAGACATTGGAGTATATCGTCTCAGATAACAAAAGGATAGAAAATGGGAGAAGATTTAAACTACTGTTAACATGAACTGATAACTGAAATAATCAGTGGTTGAAATGAAGAAAAGTTTGAGTATGAGACTGTTCCAAGAAGAGCCATTTCAAAAAATGGTAGAGTTGGATGACAGAGCACTCTGGGAAAACCGCAGATTTTATGCTGTACCAGGGGAAATTGGAAAGAACAGTCTGTTAATTTTATGAAAGCACAAATAAGTGACTGGACTAGTATTCCACAGCTGTGTTTAATTGAAAGGGCACATCGTGTGTATGCTGCTTCAAACATGGCTATGAGAAGCAGCCACAAATTGTGTTACTAAAGATGCAGTTGTACCAGCTGAAAGAATTGATCCTGACAAGACTGTGGCAAAAATACAAAGAATTAAACATTGGAGACAATAGAGTGTTTATGGAAAATGCTTCTCTCCTTCCTGGTGTACAGTGAATAATCCAGTCAAGGAATGTCAAGAGGCAGATGTGAGATTCAAGCAGCTGCACCCAGCTGTCTTCAGAATATTTTTTTTCTGGGAGAACAAAGTCATTTTTGATGCGGAACAGGCTTAGGAGGAAATACAGAGGTTTGTCCAACAAAGTGAGCCATCAAATAGAATGGGTCTCTGCTTCTCATTCTTCTGATAATAAAGTTTATACAGTGATTTTGCCAGTAAAACCTTTTCCAGTGTTCCAAAGGAAAATGCTTGAGAGAGAGAAAAAAGCATTGGAACGGACTAGAAAAATTAGAAGTTGAGAGATTAAGATGAACAGGAAGAAGACCAGCAACACTGAAATTATTAAATGCGAGACTGTAAAGCATCAGTTACATTTATGAAGTATGGCTTTACAAAAAAGTAGAAAGATTGGACTTTTGTTGACTGTTAAAATTATAGGGAGCTGAAATGCCTATGTTCCACTTCATGTCAAATGTTTGGAAGGACACTGAAGAGACAAAGTAAAACAATTTTTGGTAATAGTATTTTGTATGGAAAGTTTCCTGATACAAATTACATGTTGTACAATAAAATATTTCCAGTTAGTGTTGTATGTGATAAAGATACTAAAGTAAACAGGTGCCTTTCTTTCTTTTCTACTTTTAAGTGTAGGCATTACAATGTAAGAGTAAAACCTGGACAAAAGCATGTGTAAGTAAATGTGCTGTAATCTTCAGTTGATGTGTAGAAGTGCACACACAATATATGTAAAGTTGGTATGTTGTCTGTTTTGCATAGGTTAAATAAGGCTTTTGGCTTAATCTAATTTTTTGGTACGCAAGCAGTTACAAAGACCCTGAATATAATGAAAACTTTTCCTTTGGCAAGTAAATGTTCAGTGGCTGCATTTAGTGGTACAGAGAGTAAATGAGAGGGTGCTGGGATTTACTGGAGAAAACTGGCAAAGAAATCAAGGTATTGGGCACACACAACTATAGAAGGAAGGGTAGTAAAATGGGAAGAGGCCAAGAAGACATTTGGACTGCAGGCTAGAGACAGGGACTGATATCAAAGTATAGGTAAAGAGAAGGGGATGGGGGAATCCCAAGTGAAAGACTTGCTGTGGTAATGTTTAGTTGAACCTAGAACAGGAGCTGCAGTTAAGAGATAATTAGTATGGCATATAAAATTTTGCACAATAACTATCTATAGGAAGCAATAGGAGGAATTTAAAAAATTGGGAAGAGAGATTGGATAAGTAGTTCACAAGGAACACTGGGAGGGGCATGTATGGCTCCCAAAATGCAACAAAGTTTAGAATATTTAGGATTTTTGCTTGGAATGGTTTGCTTAGGTATTTTTATACCCCAAGCAGAATTTTTCCCCAGGCAGATGGCAAATGTTGGAGGTGTGATAAGGAAGAAAATGGTAAGCGGGAAGATATGTTTTTTTTGAAGTGTAATGAGCTGGCAGATTTTTAAAAAATCCATAGAGTATTCAGTCAGAAATATTGGGCAAACAAATGGCTGTAAATAAGGAAATGATTCTTTTGACTTGGAAGACCTGATCGGAATTGCTTTGACATAGTAAGGCCTTGTTAAGTTTAATTATATTAGCTGCCAAAAAATCAGTTACTAGAAAATGGAAATTGGTCTAAACCAACTGTATTTGAAGTATTGACTGTTGTAAAAGAAATAAAAGAACTGGAAGAGGGATCTGTAGAAAAGGAAAGTAGCAACCTGCATAGAAATAAATGGAAATTGTGGGAATAATACATGCAGAATAATGTTCAGGAGGAGTGGGGGTGAGGTTTCAGGAAAAGCAGGTATAATGTTGGACTGATCTGACATTTGTTCTAAAGAAATAAGACCCAATATGTAATGTATAATGTATGAAAATGAAAAAAAAAATGTTTCTATTGATGTGTGTGCCTGTATCTTAAATGATGCACTAGACCAGCTTGTCTCAGTCCCCACAAGGGGAAATAGCATTCTAGACTTGGTTTTCACCAACATGGACGACTGCTGCACCACCCCCATAGTAAGTTCTTCCCTGGTGAGAGCAGACCATCAGTATGCCTCATTCGAAGTGTCTGTCCCATCCAACCCCCCCCCCCCCCCAGCCATAAGCAGGCTAAACGTCTCAAAAACTGAATACAACCTTCTAAGGGAGGGTATCAGTAGCTTCACATCACCGCTGTCCTCAGCGGATGCAGACAAATATGCTGAACAGTATGCCAGTGTAGTGTACAAGCACTTGTACAACTGCATGGACTCAGCCATACCCAACAGAACTAAAACTTGCTTCTCAAACGAAACACAAACCTATGTGGTAGACATCCTCTATCAACAGGCTTTACAACAAAAGGAAGAAGCTGTTGTCCAAGGGTAAAAAGGGCCAAATTCCCAATTGGAAAAACTCCCTCCTTAGCCTCAACAAGCAAATTAGATCACTAGTGAAAAATCTCCAAAGCCAATTATGAATCAAAATTAGCCTCCAAAACAAAGGCTAAACACAAAGCCTTTTTCAGTTATGTCAGAAATCTCCATGGCAAATCCCAGTTTTTTTCTGAATTAGTTCTTAACGCTACCACTTATACTGATCCTGTTGATTTAGCCAACCTGCTAGCAAATAGATTCAGCGCATACTCCCCCCCCCCCCAAAGGCCCATTCGACATCCCCAGTACTTGCCCTGTACCTCACATCTCTGTAGTTAAAGTATCAAAGGCCCTATCTAAGGCAAAGAACACAGCTTCATTGGGACCTGATAGTATCGCGGGCTGTATTCTGCAACATCTCCAGCAAGAACTAGCCTCGCCATTGAGCACCCTATTCAACCATAGCCTAAGTACAGGCTTGATTCCAGCAGAGTGGAGAGCTGCCATGGTCATCCCTTTGCACAAAGGTGGTGCCACTATTGACCCTGGAAACTATCACCCCATTAGCTTTGTCTGATCTGTAAAGCCATGGAGCGCATTATTTTTAGACCTCCTAAACAAGGACGTAGGCAGTCTCCATGCACTTGACCCCACCTAGTTCAGATTCTTAATGGGCAGATCTTGCCTGTTGAACCTGGTTGACCTATTTGAGACTGTCACCAAGGCAGTGGATGAGGGAAAATCAGTACATACAGCTTATCTTGACTTGGCCAAAGCCTTTGACAAATCCCCCACTCTGGCATCATCGAAAAGCTAACACAACTTGGTGTAAATCTGTATCTCATCAGGTGGTTGTCCAGCTGGCTCACTGATAGGACCCACAAGGTCAAAATAGGTGCCACCACCTCGGACAGTAGACCTGTCACTAGTGGTGTCCACCAGGAATCTGGCCTGGGACCCACTGTTGTTTGGCATCTACTTCTTAGAGGTCCAGGCAAAGACAAAAGGCCTGTGGCTGACTCCCCAGATGATGTTAAACTACTTCAAGAGGGTCTCGCAACAAATGATTGGTGCCAAAGTCATGGCCTTAAGTTAAATGCAAAAAAATGTGTCATACCATTCGGCAAAAACATGGTCCCTACTGATTACCACATTAACAGCAACCCCCTAACCACACAACCTGTGGTGAGAGACCTGGGTTCACAAGTTGACGACAATCTCACATTTGACCATCATGTAGCGGCAGTGGTCAGAAAAGCCTTTTACTTGGTTCATCTCACAATTAAAGGTATTGCATCCAGAAAAAAGGAGGTTATTACCTCTCTGTACTCCTCCCTCATTAGGCTAATAATAGAGTACAATGCCCCATTTGGTATGTACTTCTCCAAACACCTGCACCAACTGGAAAAGCCAAAGAAATGCCTCACAAAGAGAATCCATGGCCTTCAACACCTGTCCTATGTGGACAGGGTCAAATCACTATCACTCTACTCTGTATCTTACAAATTGCTCGGAGGTGATCTGTCTCTCTCCTACAAGGCAATCTCGGACCCTACCATACAAATATAGACAGCAGGTCAGCCCAGAGGTGTAGCCAAGAACACACAGGAGATTATTGAATTGATTTATTAAAACACTTGAGAGGATTGAGCGCTTTCATTAAAAAACTTCTTCAGAATTTCAGCTGTGTATATTTATACGGTTTGGTCTGTTTCTGGTCTCATGGTTATCCAATCTCAGACCCTGCTCTACTAGAGATGCTCCATATCTGTAAGTCTAACTTCTCACATAGTACCCAGTCGAAAGGCTTAAATCTATTATGTGACATTAACAAAACTTGCTAGAGAGACAGGTTTGTCTCCCAGAGGCTGCCCTGTCTCTGGAATTGACTTCCCATACACGTCAAAGTACGTCACTGACCCTCTTCAAGCACAACCTTGACGAGTGGACAGGTAACCACAAATTTGTCTCAGGGGTTCCACCTGTGTCCCTCATTGACGGAGGTGACCGGTGCTGATTTCGGATTTCTTTTTTGGGGATAAACTCTTGGCTAGGCTTGTAAAGGCCCCAGAGCCATTAGCTTAGTAATTTCTATGATCCTATGATTTTAGTTGTTGTTGTGTCTTTCGGCTTTTCCCGGTTAGGGGTCGCCACAGCGGAACTCTGGTCCGCTAATGATTGGCAGTAGATTTTTACGTGCCGAGTTGCTGGCCCTGATGCATAACCTTCAATGATGGTATGCCCATTCACGCATGTCTCCACACAGAAGACGCTGTAGCTGAGAATCGAACAGGACAACGTCTTACTGTGAGGCGACAACGCTACAGCAGCACCACCACCAGATGATCCTATGATTTTAGTTATTGTTTAAAAAAATATATTGTGCCCACCAGGTGGCACTGTTGGGTCAGAAATTGCTGATATATATATAGCATTACAGTTACTTGTTCAGTCTAAATAGATACATTTTTAATAAGTGAATTCCTGTAATATTTCCTCAATAAAGTATACAAGTATCTTGTATTTCCAAATAAAATATTTCATCTTTGTAGAATAGTCTTAGTTTTTATTCCATAGGTAAATCTTCAAGCAGTTCTACCACTGAAAAATCACCTTTTGACAGTATTAAATCTTCTAAACATTAGTTTAATAAAACAAAGAATAGTGTTTTAAATGTAAATGTACATCAAAGTAGTTCATGGTAGATGACTGTCAAAATGCAACGTGGAGCCTCTCCTACAGTGCATCTTTTCCAGCATTGTACAGAATCCATGTCTTTTTGTTTAATTCGGCCAGCTCCTCCCATTCTCTTTGAATTCTGGGTTGCGTGGGTTTATCAGCTCCTTGTATTCCGTCTCCATTGACTGCTTTCTCAGAAGTAAAAGTTAATATACTCAGTCTAGAATGCCTTTGACATTACGTCTTGCATTCCTTTATGATATCCACAATCCAGGGTCCCTGATAGAGCAATGCATCTGAGCAATCATAATCAACACGCACTATTTAAACTTCTAGAAAAAAATTAGTCCCTGATGGCCATAACTGTCACACATGGGTTATTTCATGTATGTAGTTGCCACTTGTACCAAAATAACCTTGGGCTTGCTATAATGCCTCCAAAACAGTCAGCGAGAGGAGTCTACATACTTTCACAATTCCCACTGAAAATTTTGCAAATCCTGATCACTCTTTTAGTTGTCCCAGATTCCATTATATGTAATCCCTCTTATCCTCAAGCACTCCACTCAGTTTTCAATTATTTTTGTTTGCTTCAACACTCCATTGCAACAAATTGCTGAGCTGTATTCTTGCTTCAGTACTTATTTGTCCGTTTCATTTCACACTTCAGCAGCCTGGTTAATCTGCATTGTGGTGACACATTGGACCTGCAGAAGCTTGGCATAGTCAACCCTAAACACATGCAACTTTTTTATGTACTCTTCCAGGAAGCTAGAAGTACACCATAAAATAAATGTGATTTCTTCCAAACTTCTTGTTAATTCTGCAAAATGATGCCAAATTAACTTTTGTCGTTCATGGAGCAATAGGTACCAGTTTCCTACATTGTCTTTGTTACATGTATCCTCCTTTGCATTTGCATTTTTAGCCAGTTGAATTGTCATAGTTTAATCAACAAAAAAATTACTTTGACCATGATACATAGAGCTAACATGGGAGACATGCAGTCTTCCCAACCATCATACGTTTCCTCCAAAAGATCACTTTGTCAAAGGCAGTGCCGCATCTATTCTGCAGGAGATTATGTAGGCCCAACACCAGGTGGTGGTGTAATTATAAGTGAAGAGAGTTTCCTTCTGGTTTCGTGCCAAAGATAAGTCGCTGCCCACCATACCTGACAACTGTCCAGGTTTTCTCAGCATGTCCAGATTTTTCCCTCATATTTTTGATCTGTTCCTTTGGTTTTCAGATTTTCTTTTGTGGCAAATCAGTAAGGATTAAATTCACTGTATGACAGGCATTTGAATTTTTAGACTTCATATTATCCAGAAAATGCATGGTAACACAAGACCTTTTATTCTAACAACTTTCAAGTTTATAAGAGCAATATTTAAAATTTGTCCATATTTTTGGTGCC
Source organism: Protopterus annectens (assembly GCF_019279795.1). Lineage (NCBI taxonomy): Eukaryota > Metazoa > Chordata > Ceratodontiformes > Protopteridae > Protopterus > Protopterus annectens. Next base: position 571,369,366 of record NC_056734.1, on the reverse strand, counting down.
TTGTCCCCCATTATTTTTGGCTTAGTCCAGCTTTTTTTGTGCTAAGAGGTTGAGAGCAATGCTGCCCACCTTGATAACGGGTATTAACCCTAACCATGCCCCTTCACCCAATTCTAACCCTACACCTTTCCTTTAAAAACAAAAAAGTCCCTTAACACTACCCATATTCAGAGAAATTTGAGGCTAGTGTAATCTGGGGGAGGGGGGTTGTTTGAAGATTGGGGAAAGAAAAACTTTCTCTGTATTTTGTAGGTTTGATATTTAGGGCTTTCAATATTATGTACTTTCAAACTTAATGTCACTATTTGATTTTCAGCATTCTATTATACATGATCGAACTTACTTGATCTTCCTGTTTACATAAAGAGACACACACAATTATATATAACATACAGGTAGATATTTTGTGGAAGGAAGGTAGAAGGCAACGAAAAGCTAAGGCAGAATGAAAGGATGGTGAGAAAGATGTGAAAAAGGGTAGGATGAAGATGAGAGCCTGGAGAATAGGTTTTTTACTCTGTGTACTGGTGTAGTTGTGCAACACTTACAAGATACTTCACAATAGAAAGGGAGAGATTGCATCTTTGAGAGGATTTCCTATATGCAGAAGGGCTAGAGTTGAGCAAACGTGATCAGTGTTATGTTGTCTGTTCCTAGGGGTATGTGAGATGGGTTTTTCCTGAGATTGTTATAGGTAGTGTATCTTTTGGGTAACTTTTTAGCAGAAAAGGATGGTATGTACATTTAAGAGACTTGTGTGTAGGGTGCATCTTTGTTTGATTGGAATATATTTTGCCTTGCCATCAGATTTTCTCTGCCTTTAGCTAATGTGGTAGCAGGGGGTAGGAAATTGGAGAAATTTTTAGACTAGAAAAGTAGAGAGATGAGTTTTGATTTAATGATGGTGGCATGATGATAAACCTTCAGGTTTTGGTCAAGCTAGGTATTTGAAGAGAGTGGCCATTGCTAAGCACAGTAGATTAGTAAGCAAAATGCCCCAATCAGTAGAGGGAGTGAAAAGTTTTTGTTTGTACTGAATTTGTAGATGTTGTTTTCTTGGTATTGAATGTGTATTTTTGAATAGCCAGTTAGAAAGGAGAAAGAGGTATTTTTTTCAAGTTCTGTATTTATGGGAAAGGTGGAAGGCTTATGTTTGTTGGGGACCATGTCCTCTTCATACAGGGAATTACATTGTAAAAGGTCCTTGGGTAGGTGATTTAATAATCAGGAAGAAAACCAGAGGGGATGAACTGGATCTTTGAGGCATCCCTTTTAATAAATGTAAGGGGGGGAGCATGATGACAGAGTCTGGACTTAAGTCACTCCTGTCCTAGAATTTTCTGAAACGTGAGAGTCTTTGCTGATTACAGGTCAGATAAGGGAGTTTAATAGAAGATGCTAATCCACCAAGCCAGAAACTTTGTCAGGTTGATGAAGACCGCACCTGCTAAAAGTCCCTCATTTATTTATTTGTTTATTTGTTTGTTTTATTTAACATTTGTTAACCGGGAAAGACTGACTTGGAATGAAGCTAATTTACAGCAGAGGCCTGGGGAGAAATGCTCCAGATGCATATCTTTGTAACTTCGGAGGAAACCCACACGAACACAGGGAGGACATGCAGACTCTGCACAGAAGGCACTCCAGCTGAGAATCAAACTGGAGAACCTCTTGCTGTAAGGTGACAATGGTACCGCTGCACCACTGCACCATCCAAACCCTGTCGTACGTCCACTGTATGACCTAAGCTCTTGAGTATAAGGGTACATAAAGTATGGTTTTCAAAGTACAGAAATTGAGAGAAGCAGAGGCTGTTTGCTCAAAAGGGGGAAGATTGTGTTTTTCAAGAACACTTTTGAGGTCTAAAGAGGGCGAATAGCTTTCCTAGGCGATTTTAGAAACTGCTTTACCTTTAAAATAGACAGAATAGGAGAGTCAAGTGGTAATCAAGCAGAGATGGCTGTGAGGTGGGTCTTGACTGAGGAATATGCCAGACCAGATTTTAACAGCTCACCCAAAGAGAGGACAGTGGGGCCAGTTGATTGTACATGGTCCTGTTTATGAACATGACACCAAATTATAAGTCTCTTCCATTTTTATATGCAAGATTTTCAGGTAGTATGTTTCCTTGTCTCCTGGAGAACATGTAACACATCCTCAGAAAAGCAGCATCTGAAAGGGATCAGAATCCTAATCATCCGCAGTGTCAGGTTCAGTGATCTCAGGCTAGGATGAAGAAATGAGCCCTTGTGTTGTGTGAGCAAATCCACTGTGTGAGGCAAATTGTGGTGATGACCCCTGGCTAGGTGGCAGAGAAGGCGGGGACCAATGCTGCCTTAGCCAAAATGGAGTCACCAATAAGATCTTTGGCTCATCTCTCTGGATCTTTAATAAGACCTTTGGGAGAAGTGGAAGTGGAGGGAAGGCACAGTGGAACCTCCCTTTCCAATGAAAAGACACAGTATCCATTCTCCATACTTGAGTACAAGCAGTCCTTCAGCAAAAGAGAAGTTAATTTGCTGTGGATGGAAGCAAACAAGTTTCTGTGGTATTCCCGACTTGTGGACTATGTCAAGGAAGACCTCCCTGTTCAGCACTCATTTATGAGGGTCTTTAATCTACTTAAAAAATCTGCCAGGATATTGTCCAGTGAGAGGATTTAAACAGCCTAGAGAGACATGTTAGTTAATAAGCTCTGGTTCCTCCCTGCTTGTTTTTGTGCCACATGACTGTGGCATTGTCTGTGAAAATTGAGTGGGCCTTGGGCCCACGACTGGGAGAAACTCTGCAGGACCTGAATTAGCAACTGAATTTCCTTTAGTTTGATGTGCTGTAATCTTAGCTTCAGTTGCCATTGGCCTTGAACTCTGAGGGCCCATCCATGCCCCCCATCATGCAGTATCTGAAGCATACCTGTGCAACTTCTGTTGCAATGTCTACACTTTGAAAGGCAAGCCTGAATAGATTGATATCCACCATTGGATCTTCCTTTTTAAGCAGAAGAGAAGAGGAATCTGAGTGTCCAGAGGATCAGAATGCTGGTCCACTCGGGTACCAGTGGACCTTTCTTATATGAAGTCTGGCAGAGGGGACCAGGGGTATGGTTGTAGCCATGAATCCCAGTCCCCTAACGATTTCTCTTGTAGTGCAAATCTGAAAGGGTAGAAGACTAAAAGAGATTGGAAGCAACTGTAGAGACTCTGCACCTTGCCTAAAGGTAGGAAAGCCTGGACAAGTTTGGTGTCTAGTCTGCAGCCCAAGAGCTGGTTTTGGGTTGGATCCAGTAAGGATTTCTTGAAGTTGATCATGACCTCCAGACTCTGGAGGAGGGACATGGTGAAGTTGAGTTGAAATAAAAGGGTTTGTGGAGAGGGAGTTTGTATTTACAGATCATCTCATTATGGGTCTAAAAAGTAAAGCAGAGAACTGAAAGTATGATGGCCAAGCAAAAAAAACCCCTCAAACTCCTGAAAGTAGGATGAAACCAGAATGTGAAGGTAGACATCCTTATCTCCATGGACACCAGGAAGGCTGCAAAAGAATGAAGGGCTGAAGAGTTTGAAGAAGCAGCATCTTGAATGAGGGAATTGTGAGGAAAGTATTGTGACTGGACAGATCCAGTATATGTCTTCAGTCTCCTCCTTTTTTTGGAACAAAGTAAAATCTGGAATAGAGCCCTTTTGCCACTTACTGCTGTGGCACAGGTTCTGTTATACCTTGGTCAAGTAAGGCTTGATGGGAAAAATGACTGTGATTGGGAGGTGGAGGAGGGATCCCCCTTACTGGAGGAACTTGTTTCCAAGTCATTTTGCAACCATGCTGAATAATGGAAAGGATCCATTTGTCTGTGGTAATGATCTACCAGTTTTCCATAGATAAGGTAAGTCTTATGGACAGGGGGAGAGGGACCATGTTATTGAGGATGTCATTGGTGAGGGTGTATAGGAAATGTCTTGGTACTACTGCAGGTCAGCAAGTTGCACAGATGCGGTGAAGTAATACTATATTTACTGGTATGCTCTCTAAGTTGAGTGAAGACTTTTTATTTTCAAAAATTTTGCCCATGGCAAGTACGATTGAAATTGCAAAAGTCTGTAAGACTTTCAGGTATAGGTTAATTAGGTATTGAATTTTATTATTGCTGTTCTCCACAATGAAGGCATTGTGTGGGGGTGGAGACCAAAGATTCTATAGATGAATAAAGGAGTCTGAGTTGGGGGGGGGGGGGGGGTTCTAGTTCTATATACTGTGTGACAAGGGAAGATGGTGTAGAGAATTCATTAAGCAACTAAATGTAAGGTTGCCAAAGAGGGTAAGAATGGAGTCTTTATGAGGAAGGGTGTTAAACAGTGTCCTGTGAGGTCATTAATGAGGTTCCAAAGTTGTGTTTTTTTAACTGCAGTGAAGGAAATTAGCTTTGTTTTTGATGGCTTTTTGGCCAGGTTTCTGAAGGATATACATTGTCCCTGGTTTCAGGGGATTGGCAGTTACAGCATTTGAGTCAAGCTTGGTGCCTAAATTTGAAAAAAGGCTTTAAGCCCATTTGTGAACCATTTATATATGCACATTCCTAGTCCGCTTACTGTGGGGAAGTATTTATCTTGCAGTTTGAGGAGTGTTGCTGTTAAGGTGGCTGCAGGGTTGGTGGGGTGTGTTTTGGAGGAAAGATTGACAATGAACTGATTTAGAGCAGAACTGAGTGTAACTTCCTGAGATTCCTGATAAAGCTGAAGAAATCTGTGTGTTTATCTTTAATTGAAGTAGTGATTGGCAGTTTTTAATTCGTAAGTTGTCTTAACATTTTTAGTAGAGCTCTTGAAATTTTTGCCAGTTGATTTTAAATCTTTTTTATGGTGGGGGATATCTTGTATAAAGCCAGTAGCTTTTCCCTTTGCACATTTTATTTGTGTTGGTTCCATCATACAGATTTATACCTAATTTTTTTTTTTTTTTTTTTTTTTTTTTGCATCTGAGGTATGTGGGAACAGATTCCTCAGTGCATTGCAGATTAGAGAACATGAATATAGCAGCATGGGCCTGTGAAGGGGGCGACATTTAAAATGTATTTAGGTTATCCAAAAATAACAAAGTTGATCTTGGAGTAGCCCTTAAATGTAGTAGGGTTTAGTGGGGGAGTGGTGTTAGACTGAAGATGACAGTTTTGTGGCTGGACTTGACTGTTACATTGTGATACATGGAATATCGGCTTGGGCAATATTAAGTGTGAGGAAGAATCCTACTCCTACTGGGAAAGTGTATTACCGGGTCTAAGTAGTTGTCATTTACAAATTGCAAGAACTGTTGTGCGTATTTATTGACTGTATTGGCATTGCAGTTAATGGAAGGGTAGTTAAAATTAGAAACAGCACATTAGATTTGTAACTAAAGTGATCTCATCATTAGGTTTGATGCATATCTTTCAGTGTAATTCAGCTATGACTCATGAGTGAGACATTAAAGAGGACCTGTAAACGAGAATATGAAAGCTGGTTTTAAGGATGATGACGTCATTCTCTAGGTTAGTGTCATGTTGAATTTGGCATGAAGCTCCCAAATTTAAATATGGACAGTTCTGCAGCGGCTTCAGATAATCTGGAATTGCAGTACTTAAAAGAACTTATGGAGAGTGGCTTTTCTTACTACTCTATCATAGTACAACTTTCTGCATGTCTTCCCACTGTGCAGTTAAACTGTTCTTCAGAGCGATATTAAACTTCAGGTCTCTCCAGTCGGAAACTTGGGACCAGCCTCTAATTTCATCCTTAACTGGTCTGTCAGCTAGTTCTTTAAAGAGCACTTAAGACATAGGCAAATCTACATTAAAGAAAACAAAACAAACCGTATTAATTGTCATATTCATGCGTTTAGATCCTGTATCCCAGCTCATAATCTCCTTAGTTATAGTCATTTCCTCCCCAACATTTATGGCAGAGTACTCTGTAGGGAATTTCTGAAATCAGCTAACTTGTTACACTCTCCAAAACGCATCTTCCCAATACCCTCTACGTGAGGAAAAATTCTCTGAAGTCTGCTTGGGATATAAAAATACCTATGCAAAGATTTCCATGCAAAATCCCAAATTCTCAAGAATTGTGTACTTGTCTGCCTTATAGATTTTATATTTCTCTGTAAAAATATTTTCTGTCCTTTTCTGATTGATTCTTGTAGTTATCATTCAGTATTTTATGCACCCTATTAATTATCCTTTTTTTTTTTTTTTTTTTTTTTTTTAACAGCAGCTTTTGTTCTGGACACACACAAAAACACTGCTAGGAATGGTCTTTCACTTAACACTCGTCTTTCTCTTTGTACTGTGTTATCAGTCCGTGATAGAGAAGGCAGTCTTTAACCTGCAATACAAACTTCTGCTTAGCCTCCTTCCACTGTATTACCTTTTCCTCCAAAGTTATTTGTTCGATACCTTGGTCCTTTGCTAACTTAACTAGTAAATTCCAGCACCTTCTTCCCTGTGTTTTTGTATCCCCACTTGCAGTCAGCCCTAGAGGTAAAATCACATTTCTTCATTCCGTATTGGCTTGGTTCTTAAAATACTTTTTTGCATAAGCATAATGGCACTGTATTCTTGTTATCCTTTTTTCAAGGATAAGGACTTCCATCCAGAATCTTAAGTCATTAGAATATACATACGTACATACTCTTGATTAGATATACGTGTGTGTGTGTGTGTGTGTGTGTGTGTGTGTGTGTGTGTGTGTGTGTGTACATAGATGTTTTATATATATATATATATATATATATATATATATATATATATATATAAAACATCTATGTACACACACACACACACACACACACACACACACACACACAATCTGTCAATTTTACAAAGTTTACACCAAAAGACTGACTTTGCAAACATCGACACACTACTATGTTTGTGTTGCTTGACTGTCTCAGTGCATGC